>NC_069505.1:373473131-373500167 GCF_027579735.1 Bombina bombina | reverse complement strand
TTACACTACTGTTACACCAGATATGAATGGTGGCACTGGGCCTGGCACACACGCTGGCAGGCAACTGCAATTAGATTACACTAGCAGACTGATGTTTCACAGTCAAATTTTTTTTTTTAAATTTACACTACTGTTACACCAGATATGAGTGGTGGCACTGGGCAAGTGGGCCTGGCACACACGCTGGCAGGCAGGCAACTGCAATTAGATTACACTAGCAGACTGATGTCTCACAGTTGAAAAAGTTTTTTTTTTTTAAATTTACACTACGGTTACACCAGTTATGAGTGGTGGCACTGGGCAAGTGGGCTTGGCACACACGCTGGCAGGCAGGCAACTGCAATTAGATTACACTAGCAGACTGATGTTTCAAAGTCAAAAAAGTTTTTTTTTTTAAATTTACACTACTGTTACACCAGATATGAGTGGTGGCACTGGGCAAGTGGGCCTGGCACACACGCTGGCAGGCAGGCAACTGCAATTAGATTACACTAGCAGACTGATGTTTCACAGTCAAAAAAGTTTTTTTTTTTTAAATTTACACTACTGTTACACCAGATATGAGTGGTGTGGCTCTGGGCAAGTGGGCACAGTATAAGCTGTGAGCCTGACACAAAATAGCAGACTGATGTTTCACAGTTCAAAAAGTTTTTTGTTTTTAACCCCTTAATGACCACAATGTACCCTGTATGTCACTGGTCGTTAAGGGTTTTTTCAGGACATAATAGCACAAGTCTAGCAAGAACACGCTATTAATGCCCTCCCTCCAGAAGGCTTTGTGGAATAGAGCAGTCTTAACGCTGGTGGCAAGACCGCGCTATAAAACAATCAAGTCCCAAAAAAAGGCCAGCGACATACAGGGTACGTCGCTGGTCCTTAAGGGGTTAAATTTACACTGCTGTTACACCAGATATGAGTGGTGGCACTGGGCAAGTGGGCACAGTATATGCTGTAAGCCTGGCACACACGCTGGCAGGCAGGCAACTGCAATTAAATTACACAAGCAGATTGATGTTTCACAGTCAAAAAAGTTTTTTTTTTTAAATTTACACTACTGTTACACCAGATTTGAGTGGGGGCACTGTGCAAGTGGGCACAGTATATGCTGTGAGCCTGGCTCACACACACTGGCAGGCAGGCAGGCAACTGCAATTAGATTACACTAGCAGACTGATGTCTCACAGTCGAAAAAGTTTTTTTTTTTAAATTTACACTACGGTTACACCAGATATGAGTGGTGGCACTGGGCAAGTGGGCTTGGCACACACGCTGGCAGGCAACTGCAATTAGATTACACTAGCAGACTGATGTTTCAAAGTCAAAAAAGTTTTGTTTTTTTTAATTTACACCACTGTTACACCAGATATGAGTGGTGGCACTGGACAAGTGGGCCTGGCAGACACGCTGGCAGGCAGGCAACTGCAATTAGATTACACAAGCAGACTGATGTTTCACAGTCAAAAAAGTTTTTTTTTTTTAAATTTACACTACTGTTACACCAGATATGAGTGGTGGCACTGGGCAAGTGGGCCTGGCACACACGCTGGCAGGCAGGCAGGCAACTGCAATTAGATTACACAAGCAGACTGATGTTTCACAGTCAAAAAAGTTTTTTTTTAAAATTTACACTACTGTTACACCAGATATGAGTGGTGGCACTGGGCAAGTGGGCCTGGCACACACGCTGGCAGGCAGGCAACTGCAATTAGATTACACTAGCAGACTGATGTTTCACAGTCAAATTTTTTTTTTTTTAAATTTACACTACTGTTACACCAGATATGAGTGGTGGCACTGGGCAAGTGGGCCTGGCACACACGCTGGCAGGCAGGCAACTGCAATTAGATTACACTAGCAGACTGATGTCTCACAGTTGAAAAAGTTTTTTTTTTTTAAATTTACACTACGGTTACACCAGTTATGAGTGGTGGCACTGGGCAAGTGGGCTTGGCACACACGCTGGCAGGCAGGCAACTGCAATTAGATTACACTAGCAGACTGATGTTTCAAAGTCAAAAAAGTTTTTTTTTTTAAATTTACACTACTGTTACACCAGATATGAGTGGTGGCACTGGGCAAGTGGGCCTGGCACACACGCTGGCAGGCAGGCAACTGCAATTAGATTACACTAGCAGACTGATGTTTCACAGTCAAAAAAGTTTTTTTTTTTTAAATTTACACTACTGTTACACCAGATATGAGTGGTGTGGCTCTGGGCAAGTGGGCACAGTATAAGCTGTGAGCCTGACACAAAATAGCAGACTGATGTTTCACAGTTCAAAAAGTTTTTTGTTTTTAACCCCTTAATGACCACAATGTACCCTGTATGTCACTGGTCGTTAAGGGTTTTTTCAGGACATAATAGCACAAGTCTAGCAAGAACACGCTATTAATGCCCTCCCTCCAGAAGGCTTTGTGGAATAGAGCAGTCTTAACGCTGGTGGCAAGACCGCGCTATAAAACAATCAAGTCCCAAAAAAAGGCCAGCGACATACAGGGTACGTCGCTGGTCCTTAAGGGGTTACATTTACACTGCTGTTACACCAGATATGAGTGGTGGCACTGGGCAAGTGGGCACAGTATACGCTGTAAGCCTGGCACACACGCTGGCAGGCAGGCAACTGCAATTAAATTACACAAGCAGATTGATGTTTCACAGTCAAAAAAGTTTTTTTTTTTAAATTTACACTACTGTTACACCAGATTTGAGTGGGGGCACTGTGCAAGTGGGCACAGTATACGCTGTGAGCCTGGCTCATACACACTGGCAGGCAGGCAGGCAACTGCAATTAGATTACACTAGCAGACTGATGTCTCACAGTCGAAAAAGTTTTTTTTTTTAAATTTACACTACGGTTACACCAGATATGAGTGGTGGCACTGGGCAAGTGGGCTTGGCACACACGCTGGCAGGCAACTGCAATTAGATTACACTAGCAGACTGATGTTTCAAAGTCAAAAAAGTTTTGTTTTTTTTAATTTACACTACTGTTACACCAGATATGAGTGGTGGCACTGGACAAGTGGGCCTGGCAGACACGCTGGCAGGCAGGCAACTGCAATTAGATTACACAAGCAGACTGATGTTTCACAGTCAAAAAAGTTTTTTTTTTTTAAATTTACACTACTGTTACACCAGATATGAGTGGTGGCACTGGGCAAGTGGGCCTGGCACACACGCTGGCAGGCAACTGCAATTAGATTACACAAGCAGACTGATGTTTCACAGTCAAAAAAGTTTTTTTTTAAAATTTACACTACTGTTACACCAGATATGAGTGGTGGCACTGGGCAAGTGGGCCTGGCACACACGCTGGCAGGCAGGCAACTGCAATTAGATTACACTAGCAGACTGATGTTTCACAGTCAAATAATTTTTTTTTTAAATTTACACTACTGTTACACCAGATATGAGTGGTGGCACTGGGCAAGTGGGCCTGGCACACACGCTGGCAGGCAGGTAACTGCAATTAGATTACACAAGCAGACTGATGTTTCACATTCAAAAAAGTTTTTTTTTTATTTACACTACTGTTACACCAGATATGAGTGGTGGCACTGGGCAAGTGGGACTGGCACACACGCTGGCAGGCAGGCAACTGCAATTAGATTTCACTAGCAGACTGATGTTTCACAGTCCAAAAAGTTTTTTTTTTAAATTTACACTACTGTTACACCAGATATGAGTGGTGGCACTAGGCAAGTGGGCCTGGCACACACGCTGACAGGCAGGCAACTGCAATTAGATTACACAAGCAGACTGATGTTTCACAGTCAAAAAAGTTTTTTTTTATTTACACTACTGTTACACCAGATATGAGTGGTGGCACTGGGCAAGTGGGACTGGCACACACGCTGGCAGGCAGGCAACTGCAATTAGATTACACTAGCAGACTGATGTTTCACAGTCAAAAAAGTTTTTTTTTTTAAATGTACACTACTGTTACACCAGATATGAGTGGTGTGGCACTAGGCAAGTGGGCACAGTATATGCTGTGAGCCTGACACAAAAAAGCAGACTGATGTTTCACAGTCCAAAAAGTTTTTTGTTTTTAAATTTACACTGCTGTTACACCAGATATGAGTGGTGGCACTGGGCAAGTGGGCACAGTATACGCTGTAAGCCTGGCACACACGCTGGCAGGCAGGCAACTGCAATTAGATTACACAAGCAGATTGATGTTTCACATTCAATAAAAAAATTTTTTTTTAAATTTACACTACTGTTACACCAGATATGAGTGGGGGCACTGGGCAAGTGGGCACAGTATACGCTGTGAGCCTGGCACACACACTGGCAGGCAGGCAGGCAACTGCAATTAGATTACACAAGCAGACTGATGTTTCACAGTTGAAAAAGTTTTTTTTTTTAAATTTACACTACTGTTACACCAGATATGAGTGGTGGCACTGGGCAAGTGGGCCTGGCACACATGCTGGCAGGCAGGCAACTGCAATTAGATTACACTAGCAGACTGATGTTTCACAGTCAAAAAGTTTTTTTTTTTAATTTACACTACTGTTACACCAGATATGAGTGGTGTAGCTCTGGGCAAGTGGGCACAGTATACTCTGTGAGCCTGACACAAAATAGCAGACTGATGTTTCACAGTTCAAAAAGTTTTTTGTTTTTAAATTTGCACTGCTGTTACACCAGATATGAGTGGTGGCACTGGGCAAGTTGGCACAGTATACGCTGTAAGCCTGGCACACACGCTGGCAGGCAGGCAACTGCAATTAGATTACACAAGCAGATTGATGTTCCACAATCAAAAAAGTTTTTTTTTTTTAAATTTACACTACTGTTACACCAGATATGAGTGGGGGCACTGTGCAAGTGGGCACAGTATACGCTGTGAGCCTGGCTCACACACACTGGCAGGCAGGCAACTGCAATTAGATTACACTAGCAGACTGATGTCTCACAGTCGAAAAAGTATTTTTTTTTAAATTTACACTACGGTTACACCAGATATGAGTGGTGGCACTGGGCAAGTGGGCTTGGCACACACGCTGGCAGGCAGGCAACTGCAATTATATTACACTAGCAGACTGATGTTTCAAAGTCAAAAAAGTTTTGTTTTTTTAAATTTACACTACTGTTACACCAGATATGAGTGGTGGCACTGGACAAGTGGGCCTGGCACACACGCTGGCAGGCAGGCAACTGCAATTAGATTACACAAGCAGACTGATGTTTCACAGTCAAAAAAGTTTTTTTTTTAAATTTACACTATGGTTACACCAGTTATGAGTGGTGGCACTGGGCAAGTGGGCTTGGCACACACGCTGGCAGGCAGGCAGGCAACTGCAATTAGATTACACTAGCAGACTGATGTTTCAAAGTCAAAAAAGTTTTTTTTTTTAAATTTACACTACTGTTACACCAGATATGAGTGTTGGCACTGGGCAAGTGGGCCTGGCACACATGCTGGCAGGCAGGCAACTGCAATTAGATTACACTAGCAGACTGATGTTTCACAGTCAAAAAAGTTTTTTTTTTTTTAAATTTACACTACTGTTACACCAGATATGAGTGGTGTGGCACTGGGCAAGTGGGCACAGTATACGCTGTGAGCCTGACACAAAATAGCAGACTGATGTTTCACCGTTCAAAAAGTTTTTTGTTTTTAAATTTACACTACTGTTACACCAGATATGAGTGGGGGCACTGGGCAAGTGGGCACAGTATACGCTGTGAGCCTGGCACACACACTGGCAGGCAACTGCAATTAGATTACACTAGCAGACTGATGTCTCACAGTCGAAAAAGTTTTTTTTTTTAAATTTACACTACGGTTACACCAGATATGAGTGGTGGCACTGGGCAAGTGGGCTTGGCACACACGCTGGCAGGCAGGCAACTGCAATTACATTACACTAGCAGACTGATGTTTCAAAGTCAAAAAAGTTTTTATTTTTTTTATTTACACTACTGTTACACCAGATATGAGTGGTGGCACTGGACAAGTGGGCCTGGCACACACGCTGGCAGGCAGGCAACTGCAATTAGATTACACAAGCAGACTGATGTTTCACAGTCAAAAAAGTTTTTTTTTTTAAATTTACACTACTGTTACACCAGATATGAGTGGTGGCACTGGGCAAGTGGGCCTGGCACACACGCTGGCAGGCAGGTAACTGCAATTAGATTACACAAGCAGACTGATGTTTCACAGTCCAAAAAGTTTTTTTTTTAAATTTACACTACTGTTACACCAGATATGAGTGGTGGCACTGGGCAAATGGGCCTGGCACACACGCTGGCAGGCAGGTAACTGCAATTAGATTACACAAGCAGACTGATGTTTCACAGTCCAAAAAGTTTTTTTTTTAAATTTACACTACTGTTACACCAGATATGAATGGTGGCACTGGGCAAGTGGGCCTGGCACACACGCTGGCAGGCAGGTAACTGCAATTAGATTACACAAGCAGACTGATGTTTCACAGTCCAAATTTTTTTTTTTTTAATTTACACTACTGTTACACCAGATATGAATGGTGGCACTGGGCAAGTGGGCTTGGCACACACGCTGGCAGGCAACTGCAATTAGATTACACTAGCAGACTGATGTTTCAAAGTCAAAAAAGTTTTTGTTTTTAAATTTACACTACTGTTACACCAGATATGAATGGTGGCACTGGGCAAGTGGGCCTGGCACACACGCTGGCAGGCAGGTAACTGCAATTAGATTACACAAGCAGACTGATGTTTCACAGTCCAAAAAGTTTTATTTTTTAAATTTACACTACTGTTACAACAGATATGAATGGTGGCACTGGGCAAGTGGGCTTGGCACACACGCTGGCAGGCAACTACAATTAGATTACACTAGCAGACTGATGTTTCAAAGTCAAAAAAGTTTTTTTTTTTTAATTTACACTACTGTTACACCAGCTATGAGTGGTGGCACTGGACAAGTGGGCCTGGAACACATGCTGGCAGGCAGGCAACTGCAATTAGATTACACAAGCAGACTGATGTTTCACAGTCAAAAAAGTTTTTTTTTTTAAATTTACACTACTGTTACACCAGTTATGAGTGGTGGCACTGGGCAAGTGGGCCTGGCACACACGCTGGCAGGCAGGCAACTGCAATTAGATTACACTAGCAGACTGATGTTTCACAGTCAAATAATTTTTTTTTTAAATTTACACTACTGTTACACCAGATATGAGTGGTTGCACTAGGCAAGTGGGCCTGGCACACACGCTGGCAGACAGGCAACTGCAATTAGATTACACAAGCAGACTGATGTTTCACAGTCAAAAAAGTGTTTTTTTTTATTTACACTACTGTTACACCAGATATGAGTGGTGGCACTGGACAAGTGGGCCTGGCACACATGCTGGCAGGCAGGCAACTGCAATTAGATTTCACTAGCAGACTTATGTTTCACAGTCCAAAAAGTTTTTTGTTTTTAAATTTACACTGCTGTTACACCAGATATGAGTGGTGGCACTGGGCAAGTGGGCACAGTATACGCTGTAAGCCTGGCACACACGCTGGCAGGCAGGCAACTGCAATTAGATTACACAAGCAGATTGATGTTTCACATTCAATAAAAAAAATTTTTTTAAATTTACACTACTGTTACACCAGATATGAGTGGGGGCACTGGGCAAGTGAGCACAGTATACGCTGTGAGCCTGGCACACACACTGGCAGGCAGGCAGGCAACTGCAATTAGATTACACAAGCAGACTGATGTTTCACAGTTGAAAAAGTTTTTTTTTTTAAATTTACACTACGGTTACACCAGTTATGAGTGGTGGCACTGGGCAAGTGGGCTTGGCACACACGCTGGCAGGCAGGCAACTGCAATTAGATTACACTAGCAGACTGATGTTTCAAAGTCAAAAAAGTTTTTTTTTTTAAATTTACACTACTGTTACACCGGATATGAGTGGTGGCACTGGGCAAGTGGGCCTGGCACACATGCTGGCAGGCAGGCAACTGCAATTAGATTACACTAGCAGACTGATGTTTCACAGTCAAAAAGTTTTTTTTTTTTAAATTTACACTACTGTTACACCAGATATGAGTGGTGTGGCTCTGGGCAAGTGGGCACAGTATAAGCTGTGAGCCTGACACAAAATAGCAGACTGATGTTTCACAGTTCAAAAAGTTTTTTGTTTTTAAATTTACACTGCTGTTACACCAGATATGAGTGGTGGCACTGGGCAAGTGGGCACAGTATACGCTGTAAGCCTGGCACACACGCTGGCAGGCAGGCAACTGCAATTAGATTACACAAGCAGATTAATGTTCCACAATCAAAAAAGTTTTTTTTTTTTAAATTTACACTACTGTTACACCAGATATGAGTGGGGGCACTGTGCAAGTGGGCACAGTATACGCTGTGAGCCTGGCTCACACACACTGGCAGGCAGGCAACTGCAATTAGATTACACTAGCAGACTGATGTCTCACAGTCGAAAAAGTATTTTTTTTTAAATTTACACTACGGTTACACCAGATATGAGTGGTGGCACTGGGCAAGTGGGCTTGGCACACACGCTGGCAGGCAGGCAACTGCAATTATATTACACTAGCAGACTGATGTTTCAAAGTCAAAAAAGTTTTTTTTTTTTTAATTTACACTACTGTTACACCAGATATGAGTGGTGGCACTGGACAAGTGGGCCTGGCACACACGCTGGCAGGCAGGCAACTGCAATTAGATTACACAAGCAGACTGATGTTTCACAGTCAAAAAAGTTTTTTTTTTAAATTTACACTACGGTTACACCAGTTATGAGTGGTGGCACTGGGCAAGTGGGCTTGGCACACACGCTGGCAGGCAGGCAGGCAACTGCAATTAGATTACACTAGCAGACTGATGTTTCAAAGTCAAAAAAGTTTTTTTTTTTAAATTTACACTACTGTTACACCAGATATGAGTGGTGGCACTGGGCAAGTGGGCCTGGCACACATGCTGGCAGGCAGGCAACTGCAATTAGATTACACTAGCAGACTGATGTTTCACAGTCAAAAAAGTTTTTTTTTTTTTAAATTTACACTACTGTTACACCAGATATGAGTGGTGTGGCACTGGGCAAGTGGGCACAGTATACGCTGTGAGCCTGACACAAAATAGCAGACTGATGTTTCACCGTTCAAAAAGTTTTTTGTTTTTAAATTTACACTGCTGTTACACCAGATATGAGTGGTGGCACTGGGCAAGTGGGCACAGTATACGCTGTAAGCCTGGCACACACGCTGGCAGGCAGGCAACTGCAATTAGATTACACAAGCAGATTGATGCTTCACAGTCAAAAAAGTTTTTTTTTTTTAAATTTACACTACTGTTACACCAGATATGAGTGGGGGCACTGGGCAAGTGGGCACAGTATACGCTGTGAGCCTGGCACACACACTGGCAGGCAACTGCAATTAGATTACACAAGCAGATTGATGTTTCACAGTCAAAAAAGGTTTTTTTTTTTAAATTTACACTACGGTTACACCAGATATGAGTGGTGGCACTGGGCAAGTGGGCTTGGCACACACGCTGGCAGGCAGGCAACTGCAATTATATTACACTAGCAGACTGATGTTTCAAAGTCAAAAAAGTTTTTTTTTATTATTTACACTACTGTTACACCAGATATGAGTGGTGGCACTGGACAAGTGGGCCTGGCACACACGCTGGCAGGCAGGCAACTGCAATTAGATTACACAAGCAGACTGATGTTTCACAGTCAAAAAAGTTTTTTTTTTTAAATTTACACTACTGTTACACCAGATATGAGTGGTGGCACTGGGCAAGTGGGCCTGGCACACACGCTGGCAGGCAGGTAACTGCAATTAGATTACACAAGCAGACTGATGTTTCACAGTCCAAAAAGTTTTTTTTTTAATTTACACTACTGTTACACCAGATATGAGTGGTGGCACTGGGCAAATGGGCCTGGCACACACGCTGGCAGGCAGGTAACTGCAATTAGATTACACAAGCAGACTGATGTTTCACAGTCCAAAATTTTTTTTTTTTAAATTTACACTACTGTTACACCAGATATGAATGGTGGCACTGGGCAAGTGGGCTTGGCACACACGCTGGCAGGCAACTGCAATTAGATTACACTAGCAGACTGATGTTTCAAAGTAAAAAAAGTTTTTGTTTTTAAATTTACACTACTGTTACACCAGATATGAATGGTGGCACTGGGCAAGTGGGCCTGGCACACACACTGGCAGGCAGGTAACTGCAATTACATTACACAAGCAGACTGATGTTTCACAGTCCAAAAAGTTTTTTTTTTTAAATTTACACTACTGTTACACCAGATATGAATGGTGGCACTGGGCAAGTGGGCTTGGCACACACGCTGGCAGGCAACTGCAATTAGATTACACTAGCAGACTGATGTTTCAAAGTCAAAAAAGTTTTTTTTTTTTAATTTACACTACTGTTACACCAGCTATGAGTGGTGGCACTGGACAAGTGGGCCTGGAACACATGCTGGCAGGCAGGCAACTGCAATTAGATTACACAAGCAGACTGATGTTTCACAGTCAAAAAAGTTTTTTTTTTTAAATTTACACTACTGTTACACCAGTTATGAGTGGTGGCACTGGGCAAGTGGGCCTGGCACACACGCTGGCAGGCAGGCAACTGCAATTAGATTACACTAGCAGACTGATGTTTCACAGTCAAATAATTTTTTTTTTTTAATTTACACTACTGTTACACCAGATATGAGTGGTTGCACTAGGCAAGTGGGCCTGGCACACACGCTGGCAGACAGGCAACTGCAATTAGATTACACAAGCAGACTGATGTTTCACAGTCAAAAAAGTGTTTTTTTTTATTTACACTACTGTTACACCAGATATGAGTGGTGTCACTGGACAAGTGGGCCTGGCACACATGCTGGCAGGCAGGCAACTGCAATTAGATTACACTAGCAGACTTATGTTTCACAGTCCAAAAAGTTTTTTGTTTTTAAATTTACACTGCTGTTACACCAGATATGAGTGGTGGCACTGGGCAAGTGGGCACAGTATACGCTGTAAGCCTGGCACACACGCTGGCAGGCAGGCAACTGCAATTAGATTACACAAGCAGATTGATGTTTCACATTCAATAAAAAAATTTTTTTTAAATTTACACTACTGTTACACCAGATATGAGTGGGGGCACTGGGCAAGTGGGCACAGTATACGCTGTGAGCCTGGCACACACACTGGCAGGCAGGCAGGCAACTGCAATTAGATTACACAAGCAGACTGATGTTTCACAGTTGAAAAAGTTTTTTTTTTAAAATTTACACTACGGTTACACCAGTTATGAGTGGTGGCACTGGGCAAGTGGGCTTGGCACACACGCTGGCAGGCAGGCAACTGCAATTAGATTACACTAGCAGACTGATGTTTCAAAGTCAAAAAAGTTTTTTTTTTTAAATTTACACTACTGTTACACCGGATATGAGTGGTGGCACTGGGCAAGTGGGCCTGGCACACATGCTGGCAGGCAGGCAACTGCAATTAGATTACACTAGCAGACTGATGTTTCACAGTCAAAAAGTTTTTTTTTTTTAAATTTACACTACTGTTACACCAGATATGAGTGGTGTGGCTCTGGGCAAGTGGGCACAGTATACTCTGTGAGCCTGACACAAAATAGCAGACTGATGTTTCACAGTTCAAAAAGTTTTTGTTTTTAAATTTACACTGCTGTTACACCAGATATGAGTGGTGGCACTGGGCAAGTGGGCACAGTATACGCTGTAAGCCTGGCACACACGCTGGCAGGCAGGCAACTGCAATTAGATTACACAAGCAGATTGATGTTCCACAATCAAAAAAGTTTTTTTTTTTTTAAATTTACACTACTGTTACACCAGATATGAGTGGGGGCACTGTGCAAGTGGGCACAGTATACGCTGTGAGCCTGGCTCACACACACTGGCAGGCAGGCAACTGCAATTAGATTACACTAGCAGACTGATGTCTCACAGTCGAAAAAGTATTTTTTTTTAAATTTACACTACGGTTACACCAGATATGAGTGGTGGCACTGGGCAAGTGGGCTTGGCACACACGCTGGCAGGCAGGCAACTGCAATTATATTACACTAGCAGACTGATGTTTCAAAGTCAAAAAAGTTTTTTTTTTTTTAATTTACACTACTGTTACACCAGATATGAGTGGTGGCACTGGACAAGTGGGCCTGGCACACACGCTGGCAGGCAGGCAACTGCAATTAGATTACACAAGCAGACTGATGTTTCACAGTCAAAAAAGTTTTTTTTTTAAATTTACACTACGGTTACACCAGTTATGAGTGGTGGCACTGGGCAAGTGGGCTTGGCACACACGCTGGCAGGCAGGCAGGCAACTGCAATTAGATTACACTAGCAGACTGATGTTTCAAAGTCAAAAAAGTTTTTTTTTTTAAATTTACACTACTGTTACACCAGATATGAGTGGTGGCACTGGGCAAGTGGGCCTGGCACACATGCTGGCAGGCAGGCAACTGCAATTAGATTACACTAGCAGACTGATGTTTCACAGTCAAAAAAGTTTTTTTTTTTTTAAATTTACACTACTGTTACACCAGATATGAGTGGTGTGGCACTGGGCAAGTGGGCACAGTATACGCTGTGAGCCTGACACAAAATAGCAGACTGATGTTTCACCGTTCAAAAAGTTTTTTGTTTTTAAATTTACACTGCTATTACACCAGATATGAGTGGTGGCACTGGGCAAGTGGGCACAGTATATGCTGTAAGCCTGGCACACACGCTGGCAGGCAGGCAACTGCAATTAGATTACACAAGCAGATTGATGTTTCACAGTCAAAAAAGTTTTTTTTTTTAAATTTACACTACTGTTACACCAGATATGAGTGGGGGCACTGGGCAAGTGGGCACAGTATACGCTGTGAGCCCGGCACACACACTGGCAGGCAACTGCAATTAGATTACACAAGCAGATTGATGTTTCACAGTCAAAAAAGTTTTTTTTTTTTTAAATTTACACTACTGTTACACCAGATATGAGTGGTGGCACTGGGCAAGTGGGCTTGGCACACACGCTGGCAGGCAGGCAACTGCAATTATATTACACTAGCAGACTGATGTTTCAAAGTCAAAAAAGTTTTTTTTTTTTATTTACACTACTGTTACACCAGATATGAGTGGTGGCACTGGACAAGTGGGCCTGGCACACACGCTGGCAGGCAGGCAACTGCAATTAGATTACACAAGCAGACTAATGTTTCACAGTCAAAAAAGTTTTTTTTTTTTAAATTTACACTACTGTTACACCAGATATGAGTGGTGGCACTGGGCAAGTGGGCCTGGCACACACGCTGGCAGGCAGGTAACTGCAATTAGATTACACAAGCAGACTGATGTTTCACAGTCCAAAAAGTTTTTTTTTAAATTTACACTACTGTTACACCAGATATGAGTGGTGGCACTGGGCAAATGGGCCTGGCACACACGCTGGCAGGCAGGTAACTGCAATTAGATTACACAAGTAGACTGATGTTTCACAGTCCAAAAAGTTTTTTTTTTAAATTTACACTACTGTTACACCAGATATGAATGGTGGCACTGGGCAAGTGGGCCTGGCACACACGCTGGCAGGCAGGTAACTGCAATTAGATTACACTAGCAGACTGATGTTTCACAGTCCAAAATTTTTTTTTTTTAAATTTACACTACTGTTACACCAGATATGAATGGTGGCACTGGGCAAGTGGGCTTGGCACACACGCTGGCAGGCAACTGCAATTAGATTACACTAGCAGACTGATGTTTCAAAGTCAAAAAAGTTTTTGTTTTTAAATTTACACTACTGTTACACCAGATATGAATGGTGGCACTGGGCAAGTGGGCCTGGCACACACACTGGCAGGCAGGTAACTGCAATTACATTACACAAGCAGACTGATGTTTCACAGTCCAAAAAGTTTTTTTTTTTAAATTTACACTACTGTTACACCAGATATGAATGGTGGCACTGGGCAAGTGGGCTTGGCACACACGCTGGCAGGCAACTGCAATTAGATTACACTAGCAGACTGATGTTTCAAAGTCAAAAAAGTTATTTTTTTTTAAATTTACACTACTGTTACACCATCTATGAGTGGTGGCACTGGACTAGTGGGCCTGGAACACATGCTGGCAGGCAGGCAACTGCAATTAGATTACACAAGCAGACTGATGTTTCACAGTCAAAAAAGTTTTTTTTTTTAAATTTACACTACTGTTACACCAGTTATGAGTGGTGGCACTGGGCAAGTGGGCCTGGCACACACGCTGGCAGGCAGGCAACTGCAATTAGATTACACTAGCAGACTGATGTTTCACAGTCAAATAATTTTTTTTTTAAATTTACACTACTGTTACACCAGATATGAGTGGTTGCACTAGGCAAGTGGGCCTGGCACACACGCTGGCAGGCAGGCAACTGCAATTAGATTACACAAGCAGACTGATGTTTCACAGTCAAAAAAGTGTTTTTTTTTAATTTACACTACTGTTACACCAGATATGAGTGGTGGCACTGGGCAAGTGGGCCTGGCACACATGCTGGCAGGCAGGCAACTGCAATTAGATTACACTAGCAGACTTATGTTTCACAGTCAAAAAAGTTTTTTTTTTTTAAATTTACACTACTGTTACACCAGATATGAGTGGTGTGGCACTGGACAAGTACGCCTGGCATACACGCTGGCAGGCAGGCAGGCAACTGCAATTAGATTACACTAGCAGACTGATGATTCACAGTCAAAAAAGTTTTTTTTTAAATTTACACTACTGTTACACCAGATATGAATGGTGGCACTGGGCAAGTGGGCCTAGCACACACGCTGGCAGGCAACTGCAATTAGATTACACTAGCAGACTGATGTTTCACAGTCAAAATTTTTTTTTTTAAATTTACACTACTGTTACACCAGATATGAGTGGTGGCACTGGGCAAGTGGGCCTGGCACACACGCTGGCAGGCAGGCAGGCAACTGCAATTAGATTACACTAGCAGACTGATGTTTCACAGTCAAAATTTTTTTTTTTTTAAATTTACACTACTGTTACACCAGATATGAGTGGTGGCACTAGGCAAGTGGGCCTGGCACACACGCTGGCAGGCAGGCAACTGCAATTAGATTACACTAGCAGACTGATGTTTCACAGTCAAAAAAGTTTTTTTTTTTTTTTAAATTTACACTACTGTTACACCAGATATGAGTGGTGGCACTGGACAAGTGGGCCTGGAACACATGCTGGCAGGCAGGCAACTGCAATTAGATTACACAAGCAGACTGATGTTTCACAGTCAAAAAAGTTTTTTTTTTTAAATTTACACTACTGTTACACCAGTTATGATTGGTGGCACTGGGCAAGTGGGCCTGGCACACACGCTGGCAGGCAGGCAACTGCAATTAGATTACACTAGCAGACTGATGTTTCACAGTCAAATAATTTTTTTTTTAAATTTACACTACTGTTACACCAGATATGAGTGGTTGCACTAGGCAAGTGGGCCTGGCACACACGCTGGCAGGCAGGCAACTGCAATTAGATTACACAAGCAGACTGATGTTTCACAGTCAAAAAAGTGTTTTTTTTAATTTACACTACTGTTACACCAGATATGAGTGGTGGCACTGGGCAAGTGGGCCTGGCACACATGCTGGCAGGCAGGCAACTGCAATTAGATTACACTAGCAGACTTATGTTTCACAGTCAAAAAAGTTTTTTTTTTTTAAATTTACACTACTGTTACACCAGATATGAGTGGTGTGGCACTGGACAAGTACGCCTGGCATACACGCTGGCAGGCAGGCAGGCAACTGCAATTAGATTACACTAGCAGACTGATGATTCACAGTCAAAAAAGTTTTTTTTTAAATTTACACTACTGTTACACCAGATATGAATGGTGGCACTGGGCAAGTGGGCCTAGCACACACGCTGGCAGGCAACTGCAATTAGATTACACTAGCAGACTGATGTTTCACAGTCAAAAATTTTTTTTTAAAATTTACACTACTGTTACACCAGATATGAGTGGTGGCACTGGGCAAGTGGGCCTGGCACACACGCTGGCAGGCAGGCAACTGCAATTAGATTACACTAGCAGACTGATGTTTCACAGTCAAAATTTTTTTTTTTTTAAATTTACACTACTGTTACACCAGATATGAGTGGTGGCACTAGGCAAGTGGGCCTGGCACACACGCTGGCAGGCAGGCAACTGCAATTAGATTACACTAGCAGACTGATGTTTCACAGTCAAAAAAGTTTTTTTTTTTTTTTAAATTTACACTACTGTTACACCAGATATGAGTGGTGGCACTGGGCAAGTGGGCCTGGCAGGCAGGTAACTGCAATTAGATTACACAGGAAAAAATAAAAAATAAAAAATGATGTTCTAGCCCTAAAAAGGGCTTTTTGGGGTGCTGTCCTTACAGCAGAGATCAGATGAGTCCTTCAGGACTGTAGTGGACACTGAATACACTAGCCTAGCTATCAATTTCCCTATTAAATCACCAGCAGCTACACTGTCCCTCCTCTCACTAACAATGCAGCTTCTGAATGAATCTAAAATGGCTGCTGTCCATGAGCTGGGAGGGTCTGGGAGGGAGGGTCTGCTGCTGATTGGCTGGAATGTATCTGCAGACTGTGAGATACAGGGTCAAAGTTTACTCAATGATGACGAATAGGGGGTGGATCAAACATCGCATATGTTCACCCGCCGTGGCGAACGCGAACATGCTATGTTCGCCGGCGAACAATTCGCGACATCACTTTTTAAAAATTAACTTTTCTGACATGCCTCCCTGTAGGGGTTTCAAACATTTACTTGTGATAGTGAACCAACTTACTGGATGGGTTCAAGGCCTTTCCTACTAGAACTGTGAAAGCCCAAGAAATTGCCAAGTGGATGCTAAAAGAACTCATACCCAGGTTTTGCTTCCCCAGAGTAATTGAATCTGACAGAGGAACACATTTCACAAGTAATATTATTCAGCAACTGACATTAGCCTTAGGCTTTGCTTGGCATCTCCATACCCGTTGGCATCCAGAAAGCTCAGGCCAAGTGGAAAGAATGAACCAGACACTAAAACAGACTATTGCTAAAATTTGTTCTCAAGCAAACCTTAAATGGGTAGATGCTTTGCCACTAGCACTGTTTGGAACTCGCACAAACCATAGAGGGACCCTCAAGCACTGACCATATGAACTGTTATTTGGTAGGCCACCTCCTTTGTATTGTGTCAACACCTTACACCTGCCTGACCTTGTAGTGGGTGATGAACAACTAACTTCCTATCTTTTGCAACTGAAAAAGCAATTACATTCTCTCCACAGACATGCCTCTCTCTTAGCCTTTGCCATTGGATGTGACTGCACACCCCTTCCAGTCAGATGACTCCATTTTAGTCAAGACCTATCAAAAGTAGCTACTGCAGCCTCTCTGGAAAGGTCCCTTCCTGGTTTTGCTGACTACTCCAACAGCTATCAAAATTGCAGAGGTCGACTCTTGGATCCACTACTCCCGGTGTAAAAGATACAGCCCAGACAAAGAAGCAGCCTGCAATGGATCAAAGAAACAAGTAACTGGGGCAACCAAGGTCTCTGAAGAAGGGGTAACCAAGACCCCTGGCGACGAGTGGTTAATTCAGACCCTTTATGGTCTGAAACTCAAACTAACTAGAAATAGTGAAATCTCACTAACTGAATGAGTGAAACTGAAAGATTTGTCTTTCTTAATCTAATTTTCATTGTCTCACTCCTCTGTTGATATCTTGAGTTACATTCCTCAATATGTCTTCTTTGTTTTGTGTCACACTTTTGACCATGCTCGCATACTCTATTTCCCAATATGTGTCTCCTGGTCAGTGTGTTTGTTATAACCCCTTTACTAAATACTCTTTTTCTGGTAACCTTGTATCTGTGGCAGTTTTCCCTCCCACTACTAGCTGCCCCAAAAAGTGATTATACTCAAAGTTCGCAATTAAGTTCTTAAGGGTTTTGTCTATTTGCATAGCCCCCACTACTGAATGTGGTTTGAAAATTATGGAGAGGGTAGCTGAGAAATGAAAGTCACCCCTTCTTGCTTGGCGTTCCCCTGTAACTACCTTTGCCACAACCCCTACTTACCCCCTTGATTCTTTCCCCCATAATGATAATTTACCTTTAGGTGAATGGGGACTAAACTCACATGTTGTCCTACTCCAAACTATAGCCAATCACACTGGGGGTAATTGCTACCCACATTCCCACTCATCATAAGGGGGATATTCATTTCATGTGTATTAATGTTTTGTTTAGCTTTGATTTGTCTACTTTTATTCCCCCTGGTACACAATTTTTCAACCTATCAGGCAATTTTATCTTCTTGGGGGGCACCTCATATGGTACTATCTGCAGGGAAATTGGCCAAAGTGTGGTGCGGTTGGGTGCCTCCCTATGTGAATATGTACTTTACAGTAATGACACTCATTTCCGGTTGGTAAATTCCTCTGGAATCATCCTAACTGTGAAACATAATCTCACTGCATTTTTTTCATTTCCTCCAGGGCCCCAATTGTACTTTTGTTTCCAAATCCCTTGTACAATCTTTCCTCAAAAGACCACCCCCTGGGTTGTATTGGATATGTGGACAGACAGCGGTGTCAGTCCTCCCTGGTAACTATACAGCCATTTTCTTCCTGGGTGTGGTAACCCCAGTTGTCCTACGCTGCCCTTGGGCCTAATTCGCAAAAAATGTGAATCTGGAAGCTCTCTGCTCCCCCTTGTCCAACAGTATGCTGGAGATTCAACTGGTCGAGCTATCTTCTCGGCCATTAGTGTCTACCTGAATCATCAGGACATTATCATGTTGGCTGTGATTCTACAGACTTTTATGAATGAGAGGGCAGGAGTTGTTCAGAGTGTGGCCCAAGAGTTGAAGCAGCATAGACAACTAGCATTGCTGAATAGAATGGCCCTTGATTACCTCCTGGCTTCCCGGGGAGGGGTGTAGTCTTGTGAGAAAAGAATGTTGTACCTATGTTATTGATCAATCACTTAATTTGAGTCACCATCTCACAGTTATTAGGCCCCTATCCCAGGATGTCCAAAATGTGATTGATGAAAAATTTGGCCTTGGAGGTATTTTTGATCATCTCTTTGATTGGCTACATAATTTGGGATGGTTACACTCCCTTTTTCTGTATGGCATTGTTATTATAGTATGCCTTATCCCAATGTGTTGCTGTATACAATGTGTATCTGGTTTAATCTCTACATGCAAGAGTGCTTTTTCTGTGTCTCAATCTTCCCCCAAATACTTGTTTTCCTCTATCCATTTTGAATCTCCCCACCTCTCTTGACTCTCATTCCTTCTGAGTTCACCTACTTCTCACCTGCTCTATGTCTGTTCTGACCTCTTGATCTTACAATGTTATTGCCTAACCACCAGCTGTGCCCTAAATTTCCCTGTCTTATCCCTATGCAGGATGAACTACGTCCCTAGGATCACCTAGAACTTTCCTACATTGGGAAATTGGCCACAGACAGACCATGGACCATCATCTACCTTGATGGCCACCCACAGTCGTAGGCTGTATACCCATACCCCATTCCTTTTTCCCTCCAGGTGGTTTCTATCTCTTCATTGTCTTTCTGTGTTGTTTTATATTGCTTTCATATTGCATTACCTAACACTTACACTCTATAAATTTCCTTCACAGGTGCAGAATTCCTTCACCACCCACACATGTCATGATACTGCCTAACAACCCTCTATTCACAATTAACTCTGCAAGAATGTTGGGGATTGTTAATTGTTGTTAATGAATTTGAGAGGGGATGTTTCTGCACTATGACATACCACATACCACACACCGTATATATATATATAAATTACAAATATGTCTCTGCACTAATAATGAATCAAAACAACTCTAAATGAATAAGCATGAAGAGTGAGATAATGAGCATGAAAAGTAAATTTAATGAAAGAAAACTTAAAAAGTAAAACAAAGCATCCTAATTGCAATCCATAAATAAACACAGATGCAAACAACCAAACACACATGTATACTGGGCGTCCCCAGTTATTAAGCAGCAAACAAAATATAAATAGTGGAGGTCAAACTCTAATAAGGAGCCAAAAGTCAAAACTGTCTATATTTGTAAACCATGGGTATAATAACGTAAGATGCAAGCAATGAAATGAGCGAGCAAGATAAGGCAGTTCATGCACTTGTAGCAGTTCATGCAAGATATGGCAATATGGTTAGTAAACTGACAGTTAGGAGAATGAAAAGTTATGCCAAACAATCATGAATGTGTAGCAATATGTTTTCCATAGTACCAGACTGATGAAAGTTCATGCATGCAATATTGCTAGATCATATGGATATTTTCAATTTCCTCAGTGTGTAATTGAGAGAAGTGTAAAGTACTCCGGCACTCCAGGACTAAAGTCCGCCGGTAAATAACGACTGTGTTGCAATGATGCTCTATGAGCGATCTCACCCAATCCGTGTAGGGTCTCAGGATACTCTCAGGATACTCGGCATACACTGTCAAGAGAAGACATCCAACTGTAGCAAAGTGATTGTGGCAATAACATAACACAGCATGTATCGGGCTGTCAGCAATGCAAACCAGCATGCGAGCATCGGGCTCTATTGGCGTCTGACGTCACATCCACAACAGCAGGCAACGCGCGTTTTGGCCTGACATACTTCGGAAAACCTCCTCCTTTTAAAGCGTAATCACTGTTTGTAATAGTAACGCCCACATAGCATCACCACTTCAGATACCAGCAGTAAATGGCAAAGACATAACAGACATACGCAAAAACAGATGGCTGATATTAGGAACACAGACAACTTTACATGACTAGTAGTTAATCTTAAAGGGACTTTAAAGACTTGTCATTAGTGTTTTGTTTGTTTTTTATTCATAATGTTTCTTTATTTTTTTTAAATGCAAATCGCTATTTCTTTTTATTATAGGTTTATTTTTTTTTTTAATTTTTTAAAATTTACTTCACTTTCTGACTGCTCTGTGCCGACATGGCTGAAGGTTATGTTGAGAAACCCAGAAGTCTCTGCTTATTGCTGTGAGCGCACACGCATGTAGAGAGCACAGCATAACTAAAACTACTGCTGCTATAAAGTTTGCAGCGATTATCTTAGTTTTTTCCCTAAATAATATCCTTTGAACTGGCCTCTATAGCTAACACCCTTGTAAGCTAATAATTTATTATAATTTTTTCAAAAAAAATAATTAACTCTATTTTGCAATAATCCTTGTACTACGAGGGAAAGAGGGATCGCCCAACACACTGCTCAGGGAGACAGCTGCTGTCTCATAAATATACTCTGTTTTCTTTTACCCCTCTGTTATCTTTCCAAGCTCCCAGAGTCCCGCTCAAGCTATACCTTCTCTGAGTTTATTGCAAATCTTATGCAGCTCACACTCTCTATGTGATGTGACAGCATCAGTGGTTTGTTTATTTAGCAGGCATTCCGAAGATCCTAAAAGATAGCATAGTGAATGCTTTATTTGTTTTTTTTACGAGTATGGAGCGGTCAACCATAGTGTTCTGTTCTATGCACATCATTTTCTAATGACGATCAGGCAGCCAAGCTTCAAATCCCCCTTCTGTTTCTTCTTTGAGGTTTGAAAGTTACTTATTTTCTTTTGTTCTGGGATCGATCCTACCTTTATCTGTTAGCATTATGTTTTCATTTTGCTTTTACCAATCACATCATCTAAGTCAATATTGTTTGTCTATTTCGGGTTGCTTTTATTTGTTTTATATATATATATATATATATATATATATATATATATATATATAAATATATATCTGTATATATGTATATATGTATATGTATATATGTATATGTATATATATAAATATATATATATATATATATATATATATATATGTATATATATATATATATATATATATGTTACGGTACCAACAGGATACCAAGGGTTAACACCAGGGAACAATGTCCTGCATAGGGAATCAGCAATTCACAACCCAGCCAGTTTTCAAGTTTAAACAGAATGTCATTTATTAAAAGGCTATGCCTAGTATTTATGCAGGTTTGACCCCCCCAGATCGGGGGGGTTGAAAGAATGTTGTACATTAGATGGAGGGAACACGCCCTTGACATGATACAATAGATTTACCTTGCTTAAGCTGATAACAATTTAAACACAAGACACATTTGGCTTTTCTTATCACCTAAGCATTTGCTCTCTGAGGGTGATTAAACAATGGACTGTTTATCAATAACATTAATGACAGTGCACAATAGCTGAGGCTAAAGCTGAACACAGTTAACTCCTTCAGTGCTGACAGAAGGGTCTGTCACATCTACATAGCACAATATACAGCCTATAGACAACCTTTCTTACATTATAGTCCAGAAGTGGCTAGGTTTGCCACAATGCTCCCCCAGAACCAAGCCGGCATACACAGTCTGATCCCAACGGATCGGCTTGGGGATGTCCGGGGCAACAACTTTCGGCTCAAGTAAGCTACGGGGTGTTCTCCGCCATCTGCTCCAACTTGGCTCAGTACTGCCCCCACTCCAATCATGGAAGCGTCTCTTCCCGGAGGGACTTGGCTTGGGTAGTCACAGGGTTAACATCAGCGGGATCCATGGGAGCAAAGGCAGAAACAAGGGGGGGCCAAGTCATTTCCAAGGAGAACATCAGCAGGTAAGTCCTTCTTGACCCCCACATTCACAAGTCTAGTGCCCACTCCCCAATCCAAATGTACCCTGGCAACAGGTAGGCGGAACACAGTGCCCCCTGCTACCCTCACAGCCATAGTGTCTCCAGTGTGCTGTTTCTCAGACACCAAGTTCTCTTGAAGCAAGGTCATGGTAGCACCAGTATCCCGTAGACCACTGACCTCCTTCCCATTCACTTTAACCCGCTGCCGGTTATTCCGGTGGGCAGCTTGCACGGGGTCTGCTTCATGTAGGCTGCCCCAGCATTCTGGCGCCTCTACGTAGCGGGCCGCAGGCTGAGGATTATGTGGGATTCCGCCGGCGGGTCTTCTCCAGGACTGTGCTTGATTTGCTGCGTTTAGGGGACACTCTGGTCTTTTGTGCCCTAGTCGCTTACATCCAAAGAACCGAATAGGTTGTGAGTAGCCCCGCGAATTGAACCGGGCTCTCTGAGGGTAGTTCGTGGCCAGAGGCCGTGTGGTATAGTGGTGCGCCGGGGGCTGGTAACTGGCAGCTGCTGGGGTGACTGGGGGTCTGTACTCCACTCTAGCAGTGGGCAATCGGTATACCGCTCCCCCTGCCCCTCGTACTGCCACGGATCCGCCCGTGTGTACTGTATCCGGCACCAAATGGGGAGCTATCAGGGTTAAAGTAGCTCCCGAATCCCGAAGTCCCTGGACCTCCTTCCCCTCTACGGTCCCCAGCTGGCGGGGATGTTGCCAGTTATCGGCGGCCCGGACCGACATCACCTCATGCAGAATTCTCGGGGTTCCTCGGCTTGGGTGCTCAACACCTCATGAGCGGCTGGCTCCGTTTGGTAATGGTGAGCAGCCGCCCTTGGGGCCTGGTTCTGTCTGACCTGGTTCCAAGCTTGTCTGCTCCGATTTTGGGTGCACTCACGTGCCATATGTCCCCACTGCTTGCAGGTGTGGCATTGTATATTCGCCCGTCCATTGTTAGGCTGTAGTCCATGGTGCCTCCTGGCAGCAAAATGCTGGTCTGCTAATCTGGCTGCTTCGGTTAAGGTGAGGGGTTTTCGATCTCTCACCCATTCTTGGGCTTCTGGGGACAAGCCGTTAAAGAATTGCTCCAACAGCATCAGTTGTCGCAATTCTTCCATGGTGGTAGCTTGGCTGGCCTGTATCCACCCTTGAGATGCTTGATCCAGCTTGTGGGCCCACTCTGCATGTGAATCTCTTTCTGGCTTGCGCAGGCCTCTAAACTTGCGCCGGTATGCCTCTGAGGTAATGGCATATCTTTCCAAGATCACTCTCTTCACTTTAGCGTAATCCTTGCTGTCCTCCCTGGGTACAGCGCGATACGCTTCCGCTGCTCTACCGGCTAGCTTGCCTGCTAGCACCGGCACCCATACGGACTGTTCCAAATCATGTAACTCACACAGTCTCTCAAAATCCTGTAAATACCCATCGATCTCATCCTTCTCCTGACAAAACATTTTAAATGCATGGTATGGGATTTTGGGTCTTACTGGGTTGCTGAGTGCGTCCAAAATGGATTCTGCTCGGGAGGATGCATTCCGCGGACTGTGTGCCATCATGTACTCCTGCACATCTGCCATTACCACGGATAGCATATCCCGTGGTACAGGTTGGGGTAAAAATTTCAGCCTGGTCCTCATTTCCCTCTGGTATAGGGTCTCCTCCATGGCTGCTGGAGGCGTAGCGCTGCAAGCTCTGTCTCCCTCCATCAGCTCAGCAATTAATATAGCCTTGGGTTTGCTGCTGCCTATCTTTCCCCTGGCTTCTAGCAGTTCCTTTAACGTTTGTCTCTTTAGCTTAGAATAATCCATCTCCATTCACTTTGGTCCCTGGTACTCCTTCCATCTTAGTCAGTATTGTAGTAATCCCCCTCTTCCTGAGGTTACTGGCTTGTGTAGTTGCTCTTCTGGGCAATAAGGTTCATTCCGTCGCTTGCCACCAATTGTTCCGGTACCAACAGGATACCAAGGGTTAACACCAGGGAACAATGTCCTGCATAGGGAATCAGCAATTCACAACCCAGCCAGTTTTAAAGTTTTAACAGAATGTCATTTATTAAAAGGCTATGCCTAGTATTTATGCAGGTTTGACCCCCCCAGATCGGGGGGGTTGAAAGAATGTTGTACATTAGATGGAGGGAACACGCCCTTGACATGATACAATAGATTTACCTTGCTTAAGCTGATAACAATTTAAACACAAGACACATTTGGCTTTTCTTATCACCTAAGCATTTGCTCTCTGAGGGTGATTAAACAATGGACTGTTTATCAATAACATTAATGACAGTGCACAATAGCTGAGGCTAAAGCTGAACACAGTTAACTCCTTCAATGCTGACAGAAGGGTCTGTCACATCTACATAGCACAATATACAGCCTATAGACAACCTTTCTTACGTTATAGTCCAGAAGTGGCTAGGTTTGCCACAATGCTCCCCCAGAACCAAGCCGGCATACACAGTCTGATCCCAACGGATCGGCTTGGGGATGTCCGGGGCAACAACTTTCGGCTCAAGTAAGCTACGGGGTGTTCTCCGCCATCTGCTCCAACTTGGCTCAGTACTGCCCCCACTCCAATCATGGAAGCGTCTCTTCCCGGAGGGACTTGGCTTGGGTAGTCACAGGGTTAACATCAGCGGGATCCATGGGAGCATAGGCAGAAACAAGGGGGGGCCAAGTCATTTCCAAGGAGAACATCAGCAGGTAAGTCCTTCTTGACCCCCACATTCACAAGTCTAGCGCCCACTCCCCAATCCAAATGTACCCTGGCAACAGGTAGGCGGAACACAGTGCCCCCTGCTACCCTCACAGCCATAGTGTCTCCAGTGTGCTGTTTCTCAGACACCAAGTTCTCTTGAAGCAAGGTCATGGTAGCACCAGTATCCCGTAGACCACTGACCTCCTTCCCATTCACTTTAACCCGCTGCCGGTTATTCCGGTGGGCAGCTTGCACGGGGTCTGCTTCATGTAGGCTGCCCCAGCATTCTGGCGCCTCTACGTAGCGGGCCGCAGGCTGAGGATTATGTGGGATTCCGCCGGCGGGTCTTCTCCAGGACTGTGCTTGATTTGCTGCGTTTAGGGGACACTCTGGTCTTTTGTGCCCTAGTCGCTTACATCCAAAGAACCGAATAGGTTGTGAGTAGCCCCGCGAATTGAACCGGGCTCTCTGAGGGTAGTTCGTGGCCGGAGGCCGTGTGGTATAGTGGTGCGCCGGGGGCTGGTAACTGGCAGCTGCTGGGGTGACTGGGGGTCTGTACTCCACTCTAGCAGTGGGCAATCGGTATACCGCTCCCCCTGCCCCTCGTACTGCCACGGATCCGCCCGTGTGTACTGTATCCGGCACCAAATGGGGAGCTATCAGGGTTAAAGTAGCTCCTGAATCCCGAAGTCCCTGGACCTCCTTCCCCTCTACGGTCCCCAGCTGGCGGGGATGTTGCCAGTTATCGGCGGCCCAGACCGACATCACCTCATGCAGAATTCCCAGGGGTTCCTCGGCTTGGGTGCTCAACACCTCATGAGCGGCTGGCTCCGTTTGGTAATGGTGAGCAGCCGCCCTTGGGGCCTGGTTCTGTCTGACCTGGTTCCAAGCTTGTCTGCTCCGATTTTGGGTGCACTCACGTGCCATATGTCCCCACTGCTTGCAGGTGTGGCATTGTATATTCGCCCGTCCGTTGTTAGGCTGTAGTCCATGGTGCCTCCTGGCAGCAAAATGCTGGTCTGCTAATCTGGCTGCTTCGGTTAAGGTGAGGGGTTTTCGATCTCTCACCCATTCTTGGGCTTCTGGGGACAAGCCGTTAAAGAATTGCTCCAACAGCATCAGTTGTCGCAATTCTTCCATGGTGGTAGCTTGGCTGGCCTGTATCCACCCTTGAGATGCTTGATCCAGCTTGTTGGCCCACTCTGCATGTGAATCTCTTTCTGGCTTGCGCAGGCCTCTAAACTTGCGCCGGTATGCCTCTGAGGTAATGGCATATCTTTCCAAGATCGCTCTCTTCACTTTAGCGTAATCCTTGCTGTCCTCCCTGGGTACAGCGCGATACGCTTCCGCTGCTCTACCGGCTAGCTTGCCTGCTAGCACCGGCACCCATACGGACTGTTCCAAATCATGTAACTCACACAGTCTCTCAAAATCCTGTAAATACCCATCGATCTCATCCTTCTCCTGACAAAACATTTTAAATGCATGGTATGGGATTTTGGGTCTTACTGGGTTGCTGAGTGCGTCCAAAATGGATTCTGCTCGGGAGGATGCATTCCGCGGACTGTGTGCCATCATGTACTCCTGCACATCTGCCATTACCACGGATAGCA
>NC_069505.1:373360631-373470631 GCF_027579735.1 Bombina bombina | reverse complement strand
TCTGAAATATGGCCAAACTGGTGGCAAGTGGCATCTTGGCAGCTGCACGCTTGACTTTTCTCAGTTCATGGGCAGTTATTTTGCGCCTTGGTTTTTCCACACGCTTCTTGCGACCCTGTTGACTATTTTGAATGAAACGCTTGATTGTTCGATGATCACGCTTCAGAAGCTTTGCAATTTTAAGAGTGCTGCATCCCTCTGCAAGATATCTCACTATTTTTGACTTTTCTGAGCCTGTCAAGTCCTTCTTTTGACCCATTTTGCCAAAGGAAAGGAAGTTGCCTAATAATTATGCACACCTGATATAGGGTGTTGATGTCATTAGACCACACCCCTTCTCATTACAGAGATGCACATCACCTAATATGCTTAATTGGTAGTAGGCTTTCGAGCCTATACAGCTTGGAGTAAGACAACATACATAAAGAGGATGATGTGGTCAAAATACTAATTTGCCTAATAATTCTGCACTCCCTGTATATATATATATATATATATATATATATATATATATATATATATATATATATATATATAACAAATAAAAGCAACCCAAGATAGACAAACAATATTGACTTAGATGATGTGATTGGTAAAAGCAAAATGAAAACATAATGCTAACAGATAAAGGTAGGATCGATCCCAGAACAAAAGAAAATAAGTAATTTTCAAACCTCAAAGAAGAAACAGAAGGGGGATTTGAAGCTTGGCTGCCTGATCGTCATTAGAAATTGATGTGCATAGAACAGAACACTATGGCTGACCGCTCCATACTCGTAAAAAAAAACCAAATAAAGCATTCACTACGCTATCTTTTAGGATCTTCGGAATGCCTGCTGAAATAAACAAACCACTGATGCCGTCACATTACATAGAGAGTGTGAGCTGCATAAGATTTGCAATAAACTCAGAAAAGGTATAGCTTGAGCGGGACTCTGGGAGCTTGGAGAGATACCAGAGGGGTAAAAGAAAACAGAGTATATTTATGAGACAGCAGCTGTCTCCCTGAGCAGTGTGTTGGGCGATCCCTCTTTCACTCGTAGTACAAGGATTATTGCAAAATAGAGTAACACAGCTGTCATTCACTGAAAACGGCTGCCTTTGACAACTAAATCTATGAAGCTTGTTCACAAAGTTAAAGGGCCATTACACACTCAAAAAAATATAGGCTATTTAAATTAAGCACCAAAAGAAGATTTACGGCTAGATTTAGAGTTCTGCGGCCAAAGGGGTGCGTTAGCTATGCGTGCTTTTTCCCCCACGCACCTTTTAAATACCGCTGGTATTTAGAGTTCACAGAAGGGCTGCGTTAGGCTCCAAAAAAGGGAGCGCATAGCATATTTACCGCCACTGCAACTCTAAATACCAGCGTTGCTTACGGACGCGGCCAGCTGAAAAAACGTGCTTGTGCACGATTCCCCCATAGAAAACAATGGGGCTGTTTGAGCTGAAAAAAAACCTAACACCTGCAAAAAAGCAGCGTTCTGCTCCTAACGCAGCCCTATTGTTTCCTATGCGGAAACACTTCCTAAGTCTGCACCTAACACCCTAACATGTACCCCGAGTCTAAACACCCCTAGCCTTACACTTATTAACCCCTAATCTGCTGCCGCCGCTATCGCTGACCCCTGCATATTATTATTAACCCGTAATCTGCCGCTCCATACACCGCCGCAACCTACGTTATCCCTATGTATTCCTAATCTGCTGCCCCTAACACCGCCGACCCCTATATTATATTTATTAACCCCTAATCTGCCGCCCCCAATGTCGCCTCCACCTACCTACAATAATTAACCCCTAATCTGCCGACCGGATCTCACCGCTACTCTAATGAATATATTAACCCCTAAAGCTAAGTCTAATCCTAACACTAACACCCCCCTAAATGAAATATAATTTAAATCTAACGAAATAAATTAACTCTTATTAAATAAATTATTCCTATTTAAAGCTAAATACTTACCTGTAAAATAAACCCTAATATAGCTACAATATAAATTATAATTATATTATAGCTATTTTAGGATTAATATTTATTTTACAGGCAACTTTGTAATTATTTTAACCAGGTACAATAGCTATTAAATAGTTAATAACTATTTAATAGTTACCTAGTTAAAATAATTACAAAATTACCTGTTAAATAAATCCTAACCTAAGTTACAATTAAACCTAACACTACACTATCAATAAATTAATTAAATAAACTACCTACAATTATCTACAATTAAACCTAACACTACACTATCAATAAATCAATTAAATACAATACCTACAAATAAATACAATGAAATAAACTAACTAAAGTACAAAAAATAAAAAAGAACTAAGTTACAAAAATAAAAAAAATATTTACAAACATTAGAAAAATATTACAACAATTTTAAGCTAATTACACCTACTTTAAGCCCCCTAATAAAATAACAAAGACCCCCAAAATAAAAAAATGCCCTACCCTATTCTAAAATTAAAATAGAAAAGCTCTTTTACCTTACCAGCCCTGAAAAGGGCCCTTTGCGGGGCATGCCCCAAAGAATTCAGCTCTTTTGCCTGTAAAAAAAAACATACAATACCCCCCCAACATTACAACCCACCACCCACATACCCCTAATCTAACCCAAACCCCCCTTAAATAAACCTAACACTAAGCCCCTGAAGATCTTCCTACCTTATCTTCACCACGCCGGGTTCACCGATTGATCCAGAAGAGCTCCTCCGATGTCTTGATCCAAGCCCAAGCGGGGGGCTGAAGATGTCCATGATCCGACTGAAGTCTTCATCCAAGCGGGAGCTGAAGAGATCCATGATCGGGCTGAAGTCTTCTATCAAGCGGCATCTTCAATCTTCTTTCTTCCTGATCCATGTTCATCCCGCCGACGCGGAACATCCATCTTCACCGACGGCATGCCCCGCAGTCGGATCATGGACATCTTCAGCCCCCCGCTTGGGCTTGGATCAAGCCATCGGAGGAGCTCTTCTGGATCGACGTGGTGAAGACAAGGTAGGGAGATCTTCAGGGGCTTAGTGTTAGGTTTATTTAAGGGGGGTTTGGGTTAGATTAGGGGTATGTGGGTGGTGGGTTGTAATGTTGGGGGGTATTGTATGGTTTTTTTTTACAGGCAAAAGAGCTGAATTCTTTGGGGCATGCCCCGCAAAGAGCCCTTTTCAGGGCTGGTAAGGTAAAAGAGCTTTTCTATTTTAATTTTAGAATAGGGTAGGGCATTTTTTTATTTTGGGGGTCTTTGTTATTTTATTAGGGGGCTTAGAGTAGGTGTAATTAGTTTAAAATTGTTGTAATGTTTTTCTAATGTTTGTAAATATTTTTTTATTTTTTGTAACTTAGTTCTTTTTTATTTTTGTACTTTAGTTAGTTTATTTAATTGTATTTATTTGTAGGTATTGTATTTAATTGATTTATTGATAGTGTAGTGTTAGGTTTAATTGTAGATAATTGTAGGTAGTTTATTTAATTAATTTATTGATAGTGTAGTGTTAGGTTTAATTGTAACTTAGGTTAGGATTTATTTTACAGGTAATTTTGTAATTATTTTAACTAGGTAGCTATTAAATAGTTATTAACTATTTAATAGCTATTGTACCTGGTTAAAATAAATACAAAGTTGCCTGTAAAATAAATATTAATCCTAAAATAGCTACAATATAATTATTATTTATATTGTAGCTATGTTAGGGTTTATTTTATAGGTAAGTATTTAGCTTTAAATAGGAATAATTTATTTAATAAGAGTTAATTTATTTCGTTAGATAAAAATTATATTTAACTTAGGGGGGTGATAGGGTTAGGGTTAGAATTAGCTTTAGGGGTTAAAAAATTTATTAGAGTAGCGGTGAGCTCTGGTCGGCAGATTAGGGGTTAATGCTTGAAGTTAAGTGGCAGCGATGTTAGGGAGGGCAGATTAGGGGTTAATACTATTTATTATAGAGTTATTGAGGCGGGAGTGAGGCGGATTAGGGGTTAATAACTTTATTATAGTAGCGGTGCGGTCTGGTCGGCAGATTAGGGGTTAATAAGTGTAGTTAGGTCGCTGCGACGTTGGGGGGGGCATATTAGGGGTTAATAAATATAATATAGGTGTCGGCGATGTTAGGGGTAGCAGATTAGGGGTACATAGGGATAATATAGGTTGCGGCGGTGTACGGAGCGGCAGATTAGGGGTTAAAAAATTTTTAATAGAGTGGCGGCGGTGTGGGGGGGCCTCGGTTTAGGAGTACATAGGTAGTTTATGGGTGTTAGTGTACTTTAGAGCACAGTAGTTAAGAGCTTTATAAACCGGCGTTAGCCCAGAAAGCTCTTAACTACTGACTTTTTTCTGCGGCTGGAGTTTTGACGTTAGATTTCTAACGCTCACTTCAGCCACGACTCTAAATACCAGCGTTAGAAAGATCCCATTGAAAAGATAGGATACGCAAATGGTGTAGGGGAATCTGCGGTATGGAAAAGTTGCGGCTGCAAAGTGAGCGTTAGACCCTTTCCTGACTGACTCCAAATACCAGAGGGCGGTAAAAACCAGCGTTAGGAGCCTCTAACGCTGGTTTTGACGGCTACCGCCAAACTCTAAATCTAGGCCAAAGTTTGTAATTGACAAGTATTAGCAATTTTGCTGCTAAACTCTCCTAAAAATGATTATAAAGTTTCTAATCCTCTCAGTGAATGAGAATACGAACGTAATCTCCACTAGCTTTAGAGCAAGGCTTTTTCTACACTCCCTATCTAGTGTCCTTTACAGCCAGCCCCCATGCTGGGGCTGTCTGTGTAATAGATAAGCCTGTCACAAATCCCCTCACCTCTTTCAGCCGTTTCTTCCTGACTATTTAGACTGGCTGGGCACAATCTCACTCCCCCCTGACTCTCTCCTCCCGGTAAGCATTCAGTAGACACAAGGGGAATATTCCACTCACAGCTCTGTGAAACATGATCCTGAGATGTTTTACAGAGCTGTGTGTGAAAATATTCAGAGTGCCGTAGTGAGGACAAAGAGGGAGTCAGATATATGCACAGTTGCACTGTTTTTTTATATGGGCAGATGTATTTTACATGTATATCAGCTGAGCATGAGAGATGTAAAGCATTTCATTGTATCTGTAACAAACTGCACATGAGCTAAATCACAGGGATTCTACCCCAGCAGTGTCTCAGTTTTATCTGCACCTCGGCCGCATCCAGAGCTCCGCCCCCAGCTACTCCCACTCTCCTGCCTCCTCATAAATATTCATATTGTAGTTGTAAAGCTGGGGGCGGAGCTCTGGATGCTGCCGAGGTGCAGATAAAACTAAGACACTGCTGGGGTAGAATCCCTGTGATTTAACTCATGTGCAGTTTGTTACAGATACAATGAAATGCTTTACATCTCTCATGCTCAGCTGATATACATGTAAAATACATCTGCCCATATAAAAAAACAGTGCAACTGTGCATATATCTGACTCCCTCTTTGTCCTCACTACGGCACTCTGAATATTTTCACACACAGCTCTGTAAAACATCTCAGGATCATGTTTCACAGAGCTGTGAGTGGAATATTCCCCTTGTGTCTACTGAATGCTTACCGGGAGGAGAGAGTCAGGGGGGAGTGAGATTGTGCCCAGCCAGTCTAAATAGTCAGGAAGAAACGGCTGAAAGAGGTGAGGGGATTTGTGACAGGCTTATCTATTACACAGACAGCCCCAGCATGGGGGCTGGCTGTAAAGGACACTAGATAGGGAGTGTAGAAAAAGCCTTGCTCTAAAGCTAGTGGAGATTACGTTCGTATTCTCATTCACTGAGAGGATTAGAAACTTTATAATCATTTTTAGGAGAGTTAGCAGCAAAATTGCTAATACTTGTCAATTACAAACGTTATCTTCTTTTGGTGCTTAATTTAAATAGCCTATATTTTTTTGAGTGTATAATGGCCCTTTAATGAGAACGAGCTTCATAGAAGCGGCTAAGACGTTGCTTTATTTGTATGCGCATGCGCTGAAGTAAAGAAGGGAGTGCACATCGAGTCTGCATACTATCCTATACAATGTGCGTTACAACATGGCGGCTACCACTGCATTCAGTAGGTGGTGGTTTAGTGGTAAAATTCAAAATAAAAGATAATTGAGCAGAAGCAAGAAACAAATATGGAGAAACAAATAATGTTTAAAACTAAAACAAAATGATTAAAAAAAATAATAATTAAATGAAAACAGAAAGTGTTTAGGGTCCCTTTAAGGCAAACATATATTCTAAATAAGATAAGTAAAAGTGACATATTAATACAGGATATTCTACACGCATGTAAAGGCTTATTAGAGGTAACATGCATCTTTGTAGTATAAACAAAGACCAAAAAAAATAAAGTATATATATTAGAGAGAAAAAGAGTATAAAGGAAAAGTAAAGTGAAGTGCCAGTGTAAAAGAGCCTAATAGAAAGAACACATTCCACAATCTAATCCTTCATTACAAATATCTATACTCTCAAAAAAGGAATCTAGGTGAAACCACAGTCCCTAGACAAATGTACCCCAAGTAATTTCCCTATTCAAGCCATAGGGGGTCATAGAATCCATTTTTTGGATCCATAATGCTTCTTTTTCAAATAGTAATTTTTGTCTGTTCCCACCTCTCCTTAAAGGGCCGACACCATTAACTACCTAAAATTTAAGTTGACTTTTATTATGACCTAAAAGTGTGAAATGATGGGCTAGAGGGGCTGAGGGATCAAGTTTACCTATAGCTGTTTTATGCTGTTTAATTCTTTCTCTAATAGGTTTAGTGGTCTCTCCAACATAGGCTAGACCACATGGACATTCAATTATGTAGACCACAAAATTAGAGTCACACATAAATTGACCTCTGATGGTCAAACGTTTACCAGATCTAGGATGTGTAATAGTATCACCTAGTTGGATTGAGTTACATTGTGCACAATTGTTGCACGGAAACTTGCCATTTACAGTGGTACTCTCAGCTCCTCTATTCTGACCAGTTCCCACATCCGCCTTAACCAAAGTATCTCTCAGGTTACGATTCCTTTTGTAGGAAAATAAAGGAAAATCCTTAAAAGTATTTGCTAGGATTTTATCCTCTGATAGCAAAAACCAGTGTTTTCTGAATATCCTTTTTAAAGGTGGAATATGATAACCATATGGTACCACAAAGGGAATTCTATAATTTAGTGTCCGCTTAGTGGATTTTTTCTGAATTAGATTGGCACGGGGAATTGCATCCACTTTTAATTTGTGGGTTTGTATTAATCAAATCCCCTGCTTTCAAAACGACCAAAAAAAATCTTTAAATTGTTCATTCAGACGTGTCTCATTATTAACAATTCGCTTAGCCCATAAGAGTTGGCTGAAAGGAAGGCTCTTTATTGTTTGCGGGGGATGAAAACTAGAAAAAACATAAAAGGTTGTTCCTATCTGTGTCTTTCCTGAACACATCTGTCAACAAGGAACCATCTCTCAATGAAACAGTGATATCTAGAAAATTTTGAGTATATGAATCAAAGTTGATGGTAAATTGGAGGTTTGAGTCAAATGAATTAAGTTCATGGAAAAAAAGCCATAAGGGAGGTATTATCTCCTGTCCAAACCATAAAGACATCATCAATATACCTTTTCCAGAATTTACAATGTGTCTTAAAGCTTACCTTAGTATAAAGATATTTATTCTCAAATTAATGTACATATAAGGATGCGTATGTGGGGGCCATATATCGTTTGTAAATAAAATGAATCTTCAAAGAGAAAATTGTTCCTTGTCAACACCGTTTCAAGTAAATCCATAATGAACATGTGTTCCCTGGGTGAATAGAGGGCCATTCTATTTAATTGCTCACCTATACATTTCAGACCCTCTTGATGTGGTATAGATGTATATAGGGATTTAATATCAAACGTTAAAAGAATAGAATCCCTATTGAACTGCAAATTTTCGATTTGTCACAAAAAGTCTGAAGAATCTTCTAAATGCGAAGGTAAATTATCCAACAATGGTCGTAATAATTTATCAAGAAATATTGAAATTGGTTGAAAAATGGAATTAGTACTGGCCACAATTGGCCTACCTGGAGGATTATTGAGGCATTTATGTATTTTGGGTAAGCAATAAATGACTGGTATGACTGGGTCTTTCTGAATTAAAAAGTCCGCTTGTTTCTTAGTAATGATGCACTGATCTAAGCCCATATCAACAATAGATTGTATATAAGACTGGGATTTTGTAGTGGGATTAAATGTCAATTTTAAATAATTCTCTGCGACATCTAGCTGATTATGAACTTCTGTCATATATTGGTGTTTATCCATAATGACCAAGGCTCCGCCTTTATCGGCCAGCTTGATAACAAGATCTTCTCTGGATTTAAAGGGACAGTAAACCTTAAAAATAATGTTATATAATTCTGCACATAGTGCAGAATTATATAACATTATTTAGGTGCTATAGCCATAAACGCCTTTTTTACCTTTTAATTTGCTAAAAATATGGCGCTTTTACAGACCCGCTCTCTGCTCTCTGCTGAGCGGGTCTGTTATTTTTAGTCAGCGCATCGGGCCAGCTGTATAGACACAGCCCGGCCCGACCGCGCCATAGCACTAAGTGCAGCTCGCTCCTGTGACAGCTGCACTAAGCTGCACTTAGTCTTATGGCGCGGTCGGGCTGGGCTGTGACTATACAGCTGGCCCGATGCGCTGACTAAAAATAACAGACCCGCTCAGCAGAGAGCAGAGAGCGGTTCTGTAAAAGCGCCATATTTTTAGCAAATTAAAAGGTAAAAAAGGCGTTTATGGCTATAGCACCTAAATAATGTTATATAATTCTGCACTATGTGCAGAATTATATAACATTATTTTTAAGGTTTACTGTCCCTTTAAGACAATCAAGAGCCTTCCATTCAGCCAAAGTCAAATTCGGGATACCCATTTTAACACCCTTGTTTCTTAATTTTTCAAAGTCTTTTTTAACTAAGGTAATGAAAGATTCCACCGTATTATTAGTTACCGGTGCGTGTGCTGTACTCTTGGGTCTAAGACTTTGAATTTGTGTGTGAAATTGATTCAGAGTATCTACAAATGCTTTGTGTCTACTTTCATGGGGATGATTGGCAAAAAAGGCTTTAAATCTAAGATTCCTAAAGAATCTTTGCAGATCTGCTTCAATTTTAAAGAAATTTGGACTTACTGTAGGAATAAAAGATAGCCCTATCTGTAAGACTGACGTTGTAAGGGGATCAAGTTCTATAGAAGAGATATTAATTACAAGATTACAAGATCCTCAACTATCTAGAGGAGCTGAGAGTACCACTGTAAATGGCATGTTTCTGTGCAACAATTGTGCACAATGTAACTCAATCCAACTAGGTGATACTATTACACATCCTAGATCTGGTAAACGTTTGACCACCAGAGGTCACTTTACGTGTGACTCTAATTTCGTGGTCTATGTAATTAAATGTCCATGTGGTCTAGCCTATGTTGCAGAGATCACTAAACCTATTAGAGAAAGAATTAAACAGCATAAAACAGCTATAGGTAAACTTGATCCCTCAGCCCCTGTAGCCCATCATTTCACACTTTTAGGTCATAATAAAAGTCAACTTAAATTTCAGGTAGTTAAAGGTGTGGGCCCTTTAAGGAGAGGTGGGAACAGACAAAAAATACTATTTGAAAAAGAAGCATTATGGATCCAAAAAATGGATTCTATGACCCCCTATGGCTTGAATAGGGAAATTACTTGGGGTACATTTGTCTAGGGACTGTGGTTTCACCTAGATTCCTTTTTTTGAGAGTATAGATATTTGTATTGAAGGATTAGATTGTGGAATGTGTTCTTTCTATTAGGCTCTTTTACACTGGCACTTCACTTTGCTTTTCCTTTATTCTCTTTTTCTCTCTAATATATATATACTTTATTGTTTTTGGTCTTTGTTTATACTACAAAGATGTATGTTACCTTTAATTAGCCTTTACATGCATGTAGAATATCCTGTATTAATAGGTCACTTTTACTTATCTCATTTAGGATATATGTTTGCCTTAAGATTAACTACTAGTCATGTAAAGTTGTCTATGTTCGTAATATCAGCCGTCTGTTTTTACGCATGTCTGTTATGTCTTTGCCATTTACTGCTGGTATCTGAAGTGGTGACTCTATGTGGGCGTTACTATTACACACAGTGATTACGCTATAAAGGGAGGAGGTTTTCCGAAGTATCTTAGGCCAAGTTGAAGGGCGGAGCCCGAAATGCGTGTTGCCTGCTGTTGTGTATGTGACGTCAGACGACAATAGAGCCCGATGCTTGCATGCTGGTTTGCATTGCTGACAGCCCGATACATGCTGTGTTCTGTTATTGCCATAATCACTTTGCTATGGTTGGATGTCTTCTCTTGACAGTGTATGCCGAGTATCCTGAGAGTATCCTGAGACCCTACACGGATTGGGTGAGATCGCTCATAGAGCATCATTGCAACACAGTCGTTATTTACCGGCGGACTTTGGTCCTGGATTGCCGGAGTACTTTACACTTCTCTCAATTACACACTGAGGAAATTGAAAATATCCATGTGACGAGACCAATCTCGCCACTGTGCTTTGGAGGAGCCTGGTTGCCCGCCTGCTGCCTTTAGACTATGGCCATATGTTGAAATGCTTACTTTTCCCCTGCCAAGACACGAAAGCCGGGTCATTCAGTACTTCCCCTATTTGAACAGTGATAAACCAGATAGCTATGCCATGTAGCCCATTTGTATAGCGAAAGACTTTGGCTCCATGGCAATTGAACTGTATTTCTCTGTCTGTGATAATTACATCAACCATTGTGTAAGGTAATTGTATCAACCATTATGTAAGGTAACTGCATCAACCATTGTGTAAGGTAATTGTATCAACCATTGTGTAAGGTAACTGCATCAACCATTGTGTAAGTTAATTGTATCAACCATTTTGTAAGGTAATTGTATCAACCATTGTGTAAGGTAACTGCATCAACCAATGTGTAAGGTAATTGTATCAATCATTGTGTAAGGTAACTGCATCAACCAGCCTGCCGCTGGGGAATGGAGTCTGGGCTCCCAATTCCCTGCAGGACCAGTGGAGAGACCTCAGTCCCATCTCTACCAGCCACCTGGGGTCCTTCCCAGTAAAACTCCACAATATCTTCCCAGCTGAATGGGTCTGGATATGGGTCTGTCACCTTGCTGTCCTGCTGAGCCTTCCCAATGGAGTGGAAGAGATCTCGGTAGTCCTGCTCCAGTTCCCACTCCAGGGTTGTGTAATGATTTAGTAGAGAGTGAGGATGGATCACAACTGCAGAGTATGCAAAATAAATGATTTGTATCACTTTTGGCAAATGGACTATTGAACAGCATAGACCAAGCTGCTTTAAGTGAAGTTGTTATTCTCAAGTAATTGAATTGCAGATCAGAAACTTGTCTGACAACGAATTATGTAAATCACATATGCTGTTGAATGTCACAGCAATAGTATAAACATAAACAAAGGCTGGATCAGAAGAAATTTAAAAAATAAAACAATTTCTTAGTAGCAAACTTTAGTGTTCAGCTAGCTCCCAGTATGATAAATCTTGATAAAGAAAAGCAGAGTTCCAGAAAGCAGGTAGTGTTGCTATTAGTGCTGGAGTAAGATATAACAGTTCAGTGTGAAGTGTAACTCTCAGTTTTAGACACAGTTAGTTTGTCACAGAATGGTATACACATGTGCTGATAGTCTTGCGGTCAGTAGAGCAGCAGGGAAAAGCAAAGTTCAAGGTTTATTTGTACAGCACAGCTTAAAGTAACTACAGTGCTTACCCCCAGTCACCAGATGGTGTGAAATAGAAGCAGAATTAATTCTGAGATGTCCTTGTACTTAGTCCGTGGGAGGTTGTTTGTAGATGAGTTGCACTGTGTTGCAGTGGAAGAGAGATTGAAGTCCGCTGTGTGAGAAACGCTTCAGTGGCTCAAATGAGATAGCAACTCAGAGGGAGAAGGCAGCAAACACACTGCAGTATGAAATAAGTCTCTGTTGTAGCGTGCACGCTTAAAAGAAAAACTCGCCTCTGTAAAAGTTTATGTAGGCAAAATGAGCATATGAACCGGCAGTAAAAATAAGTAATCCCAAGGTAGTAGCTGGTTCAGAAATTGGAAGAAAAGCAGACTGGTTTGTTTTCAGAAAAAACACACAGCAAGTGGAAAACAGACAGACTTCAGAGCTAGTCTAGAAACTTAATAATTAAGCACCTGTCTGCAGTCAGCTGATGCCTTAAGTACAGGTAAGGCTGAAGTCAGGTGAATGGGAAAGGCATAGGTAAAACATGGAGTGGAATCCATACATAAGGTGAATGGGAAAGGCATAGGTAAAACATGAAGCGGAATCCTTACATACGCCCCCCTTCAAGCAAGCCGATCCTCGGCTTGATGTTTAGGTCTAAGAGGATATCGTCTGTGGAAATGGGAGATGAGTCTAGGTGCATCTATATTGGTATAAGGCTCCCAGGTGTCATCATCAGGTGAGTAGCCTTTCCATCTGACCAGATATTGTAAGACACCTTTATGCCGTCTGGAATCCAGGAGGTCTTGAATTTCATAAGTGTCCGGATCTAGGGGTACAGGTACAGGTGGTAAAATAGTTTTCACTGAAGGATCATCTGAAGCTGGTTTAAGAAGGGACACATGAAAAGTAGGATGGATGGGTATAGAACTGGGAAGGTCCAGAGTAACTGCATTTGGGTTAACAACGTGAGTGATAGTGAACGGTCCGATATATAATCCTGCTAGTTTTTTACTGGGAACAGGGATTTTGATATTTTTTGTCGAAAGCCAAACTTTATCGCCTATGGCATAAGATGGTGATGGTCGTCTGCGTAAGTCGTAGTATTTCTTCTGTGAGGTCTGAGCCTGTTGGATATTTGTTTTTAGGAAGTGGAAGTTTTCAGCGAGCTTCTGTAGTAGATCATCTACAGAAAGAGAAATTGGGTTATCCGTTTGTTCCAGGGAAAAATGTGGATGAAAAGCATAATTTGCAAAGAAGGGTGAAACTTTGGTGGATGAATTAACCGAGTTATTGTAGGCAAATTCGGCCAGATATAGGTATTGTGACCATTCATTTTGCTGATAAGAGCAATAACAGCGTAGATACTGCTCTAGCCATTGATTTAATTTCTCTGTTTGGCCATTTGTTTGTGGATGGAAGGCAGTACTTAGGCGATGATCAATTTTCAGTTGAGCAGAAAGACTTTTCCAGAACTTCGAGGTAAACTGAGTACCCCTATCAGTTGTTATGATTGAAGGAATTCCGTGGTATCTGACAATCGAATTTAAGAAGAGTTGTGCTGTCTCACTGGAAGTGGGAAGTTTGTTAAAAGGGATAAAATGAGCCATTTTGGTCAGGATGTCTGTGACAACAAGAATGGTGTTGAAACCTGAACTCACAGGTAATTCAACTATGAAGTCCATGCCGAGATGTAACCAAGGTCTATCAGGTATTTGAATTGGAAGAAGATGTCCATATGGCTTGGCCCTTTCCTTTTTGGAAGTAATGCAGATGGAGCAGTTTGAGATATAGTTTTTTACAGATGTTTCCAAATTTGGCCACCAGTAGGATCTGCTGAGAAGTTCCTTTGTTTTCATAATACCTGGATGTCCAAGGAGAGGTGGATCATGATGTTGTTTAATTAGAGCAGGTCTAAGAATCTCGGGGACATACAAGAGAGTCCCATGATAGTAGAGGTTGTTTCTACAAGATAGTCGGAGTTGAGGTAGCTGAGGATCTGACCGTAAAGCTGTTTGAAGTTGCGTCTTGAAAGTGGACAGTAGACCCAAAAATCTATCTGGGGGAATGATAGAAGTAGATTCCTGAGTGTTTGGAGGTCTAGGGTCTTTCCTAGAAAGTGCGTCCGCCTTTCCATTTTTAGAGCCGGGCCTGTAGATGATTTGATAGTTAAACCTGCTGAAGTATAGGCTCCATCTTCCTCTGTAGGAACTCGAGATTACAGTGATCCATGTAGATGATTATTGGTAAGACGGTGCCCTCCAGGAGATGCCTCCAATGTTCAAAGGCACGTTTTATTGGCAGGAGTTCCTTTTCTCCAACAGCATAGTTCATCTCAGGTGCAGAAAGAATTTTGGAATAGAAAGCTACTGGATGTAGTGGTTGGGATATACTGCGTCTTTGCGAGAGGACAGCTCCAAGGGCATAATCGGAGGAATCCACCTCCAAAATGAATTGGAGAGAAGGGTCAGGAAATTGAAGTATTGGAGCTGAGCAGAAGGAGTTTTTTAATGAGTTGAAAGCTTCAGTTGCTTTGGAGTTCCAGGTGAAAGGTGTACTGGAACTGGTGAGTACAGTGAGAGGTTTAGCAATTTGAGAGAAATTTTTAATAAACTTTCTATAATAGTTGCTAAACCCGAGGAAACGTTGTAGTTCCTTCCTATTTTTTGGTTGTGGCCAGTTTTTTACTGAATCGACTTTGTTAGCCTGCATTTGGATACCTTTTGGGCCAATGGAGTACCCCAAAAAATCTATTTCCTTGGTGTGGAATACACACTTTTGTAGTTTTGCATATAGCCTATGAACTTGGAGCCTGGAAAGTATCCAACTAACATGTTTAACATGTTCTTCAAGCGTGTTTGAGTACACTAGAATGTCGTCCAGGTATACGACCACACAAGTATCAAGAAGATCGTGAAATATATCGTTAATAAAATACTGGAATGTGGCCGGGGCGTTAGTTAACCCGAACGGCATTACCAGGTACTCAAACAGGCCGTATCTTGTCCTAAAGGCGGTCAACCACTCATCCCCTTCTCTTATGCGGACAAGGTTATAAGCCCCTCTTAGATCTAATTTGGTGAAGATTTTGGCATGTTGGAGGCGTTCAATGAGTTTGGGGATGAGTGGTAGGGGATACCTGTTTTTTATCGTAATTTTATTGAGCTCCCTGAAGTCGATGATTGGTCGAAGGGAGTTATCTTTGTTTCTTACGAAGAAGAACCCGGCTGCTGCTGGAGAAACTGAAGGACGTATAAAACCTTTTTTTAAGTTTTCATCTAAATACGTCTTTAAATGATCAAGCTCGGGTTGGCAAAGAGGGTAGAGATGACCGTAGGGAGGAGTGGTACCAGGTTTGAGGTCGATCGGACAGTCATACGACCGATGAGGAGGTAGAGTATCAGCTTCCTTCTTACTGAATACGTCTGCAAACTTCTCATATACTTTAGGTATGTGTGGAGTTTCTGTCAGATGGAAGAGAACAGAATGATTTAGACAGGTTTGCTGGCAATATGGTGAATCAAATTTTACTTCCAAAGAACACCAATTGATCACAGGTTCGTGTAAACGGAGCCATTGTAACCCTAGTACAATGGGGAATAGAGGAGAGGTAATAACATCAAAGGTGATGTATTCCTGATGTGAACCTAGGGTGGATACCAAAATGGGAATTGTATGCTGAGTAATAGGACCAGAAGAAAGTTCAGACCCATCTACAACCCGTATAGAGACAGGAGACAATTTAGTGATGAGAGGTATTTTATATTTTTCAACAATAGCTTTATCTATGTAATTCCCTTGGGCTCCTGTGTCAATTATAGCTTCTTTCGTCATGCGATTGCTGTCCCACTGTAAAGAGAGGGTTAAAGTACAGTGAATTGGTTTATCATGTTCAATCATTGAAGTCAAATGTAAGAGAGACTTATTATTTTTATTTTTACGTAGGGAGGGGCATTCGCGGATAGGATGGTTTGGACTTCCACAATACATACACAGTCCTTTTGATTTTCTTCTAAACCTTTCTTCAGAGGTCAATGGACCCCTCCTAAAGCCTATATCCATAGGTTCAGGCACACTTGATGAAGAAGCAGTTGGAGGAGGATGGAATGATCTCTTATAAGAAGAATCCCCAATTTGACGCTCTGACTTCCTTTCGTGAAGCCTTCTATCTATTTGCATTGAGAGCTTCATGAGGCCGTCTAAGGAGTCAGGGAGATCAGTTCGGGCTAGCTCATCTTTAACTGCTTCCGAGAGTCCTAGGCGAAATTGGTTTCTTAAGGCAATCACGTTCCATTGAGAATCAATGGCATGTTGTTTAAACTCCGTTATATAAACTTCAACAGGACGGTTGCCTTGCTTTAGTTTCCGCATCTTGCTTTCTGCAGTCAATTGTAAATTTGAGTCTGAATAAAGTTCATCCATGACTGCTAGAAAAGACTGTAGGGATGATAGAATAGGATCGTTGGTTTCAAAGAGCGTGTCTGCCCAGATTCGGGGTTCACCCCGTAGATAGGTAATCATTGTGAGCACTTTAATCTTATCATTAGGATATGTGAGTGGCTTAAGGTTGAAAGTAAGGAGGCAGGCATTCCTATATTGGCGATAGAGACTCCTATCACCATTGAACAAATCAGGTGCTGCAATCTGTGGTTCCACAATAGATTCAGCAGCTTTTGCTTTGGGAGGAGTTGTCTCTCTTATAACCTTAGTTAAAGTCTCATTTTCAATCTTTAGATCTCTAAGGCCTTGACTGAGTTCATCTACTCTTTTAGACAGGTTGTAAACGAATTGGGGCAAATCTGCTGGATCCATATTTTTTGGGCTTAATTATTCTGTAATGATTTAGTAGAGAGTGAGGATGGATCACAACTGCAGAGTATGCAAAATAAATGATTTGTATCACTTTTGGCAAATGGACTATTGAACAGCATAGACCAAGCTGCTTTAAGTGAAGTTGTTATTCTCAAGTAATTGAATTGCAGATCAGAAACTTGTCTGGCAACGAATGATGTAAATCACATATGCTGTTGAATGTCACAGCAATAGTATAAACATAAACAAAGGCTGGATCAGAAGAAATGTAAAATATAAAACAATTTCTTAGTAGCAAACTTTAGTGTTCAGCTAGCTCCCAGTATGATAAATCTTGATAAAGAAAAGCAGAGTTCCAGAAAGCAGGTAGTGTTGCTATTAGTGCTGGAGTAAGATATAACAGTTCAGTGTGAAGTGTAACTCTCAGTTTTAGACACAGTTAGTTTGTCACAGAATGGTATACACATGTGCTGATAGTCTTGCGGTCAGTAGAGCAGCAGGGAAAAGCAAAGTTCAAGGTTTATTTGTACAGCACAGCTTAAAGTAACTACAGTGCTTACCCCCAGTCACCGGATGGTGTGAAATAGAAGCAGAATTAATTCTGAGATGTCCTTGTACTTAGTCCGTGGGAGGTTGTTTGTAGATGAGTTGCACTGTGTTGCAGTGGAAGAGAGATTGAAGTCCGCTGTGTGAGAAACGCTTCAGTGGCTCAAAAGAGATAGCAACTCAGAGGGAGAAGGCAGCAAACACACTGCAGTATGAAATAAGTCTCTGTTGTAGCGTGCACGCTTAAAAGAAAAACTCGCCTCTGTAAAAGTTTATGTAGGCAAAATGAGCATATGAACCGGCAGTAAAAATAAGTAATCCCAAGGTAGTAGCTGGTTCAGAAATTGGAAGAAAAGCAGACTGGTTTGTTTTCAGAAAAAACACACAGCAAGTGGAAAACAGACAGACTTCAGAGCTAGTCTAGAAACTTAATAATTAAGCACCTGTCTGCAGTCAGCTGATGCCTTAAGTACAGGTAAGGCTGAAGTCATGTGAATGGGAAAGGCATAGGTAAAACATGGAGTGGAATCCATACATAAGGTGAATGGGAAAGGCATAGGTAAAATATGAAGCGGAATCCTTACAGGTTGCTAGGTGAGCCAGGTCTTGCTCTACCTCATAGGGGTCATCCCAGTCATGCCTAGCCTCCCTCTCTTAGAAAATGTCCTCAATTCTGGTCTGCGCAGGGCTCCCGAAGTCAGGCTCTGCAAAGGACTCCAATAACAAGCCAGGACCATCAAACTCCTCTCCTTCTGGCTTTTCATGCTCGGTTGTCCAGGGTATATACTGTGCCATATACCCCCAGAGCGCCTGGTAGGCATCCTTCAGCCATAGCTCCTGCCATACCCAGTGCTCTAGTTCCTTCACCCATTCCCCCAGGGGCTGCTCTCCCAGGAAGGGCATCCACAGGGCCACTTGCTTCTGCAACCGCTGCTCTTCACTGGGAGACTCTCACCCCGCTGGTATTGTACATTATCCAGGGCCTGGTACCAGATGCCTTTCCTTAATGCATCCCAGCCATCCAGGTCCTCCTCCTCGTATAACACTGCTGGTTCCATTCTGTTGCTTTTAGGGTCGCTGTACTGGGACATGCGTTGCCCCCAACTTGTAAATCCCCGGATGTGTAGTTGCTCTTCTGGGCGATGAGGACAATCCTACCGCTGCCACTAATTGTTATGGTATAACGCGGATATCAAGGGTTAATACCAGATGAAAGATGCCCTTAATACGGGAATAGCAACACACAAACCCAGTTAATACCCCGACGGGGAAAATACACAAAATCTTTCTCTCCTAAAACAGGCAAAAGAATAATCCAAAGTAGCAATTCCCCCCCAAACATGAGACCAAGCTCCATCTTGAGGATAAAACAGGAATCAGCTAGAGCTGTGGGTTTATTGTTCTTAAATAAACATTTTTACACATTAGTACCACCCACAGGGTTTTGTAAAACAACCAATAAACACATACAATACTCTCAGACACTACCACACAAAATCCTCCCCTCTGCTTGTGATGCAATTACCTTACACAATGGTTGATGCAGTTACCTTACACAATAGTTGATACAATTACCTTACACAATGGTTGATGCAGTTACCTTACACAATGGTTGATACAATTACCTTACACAATGGTTGATGCAGTTACCTTACACAACGGTTGATACAATTACCTTACACAATGGTTGATACAATTACCTTACACAATGGTTGATGCAGTTACCTTACACAATGGTTGATACAATTACCTTACACAATGGTTGATGCAGTTACCTTACACAATGGTTGATACAATTACCTTACACAATGGTTGATGTAATTATCACAGACAGAGAAATACAGTTCAATTGCCATGGAGCCAAAGTCTTTTGTTATACAAATGGGCTACATGGCATAGCTATCTGGGGTATCACTGTTCAAATAGGGCAAGTACTGAATGACCCGGCTTTCGTGTCTTTGCAGGGGAAAAGTAAGCATTTCAACATGGGGCCATAGTCTAAAGGCAGCAGGTGGGCAACCAGGCTCCTCCAATGCACAGTGGAGAGATTGGTCTCGTCACAATCCATATGATCTAGCAATATTACATGCATGAACTTTCATCAGTCTGATACTATGGAAAACATATTGCTACGCATTCATGATTGTTTGGCATAACTTTTCATTCTCCTAACTGTCAGCTTACTAACCATATTGCCATATCTTGCATGAACTGCTACAAGTGCATGAACTGCCATATCTTGCTCTCTCATTTCATTGCTTGCATCTTACGTTACTATACCCATGGTTTACAGATATAGCCAGGGTTTTGACTTTTGGATCCTTATTAGAGTTTGACCTCCACTATTTATATTTTGTTTGCTGCTTAATAACTGGGGACGCCCAGTATACATGTGTGTTTGGTTGTTTGCATCTGTGTTTATTTATGGATTGCAATTAGGATGCTTTGTTTTACTTTTTATGTTTTCTTTAATTAAATTTACTTTTCATGCTCATTAACTCACTCTTCATGCTTATTCATTTAGAGTTGTTTTGATTCATTATTAGTGCAGAAAATTATATTTGTATTTATACTATTCATGGGTGTGTAGGTAGTAGTGCACCCTGGTCTCGAGCACTTATAACACTTAAAACATTTAGTAAATTCATCTAAGTACATTGTTTTGTATATCAGTGCTCATCCTTCTATTGTATGTTGATATATATATATCTAAATAGATATATATAGATATATGAATGTTTAGGTAGATGCCTACTCCAACCGATGGCGCTTAGAGTCTGGGAATAGCGGAATCGTCTACTAGCTAACAACTTCACTCCTACCTTCTTTTTGCTTACCCTCTTGTAGTCCTGTGAACCATCTCGGAAGGGAGCACCCATGATAGCATTGTGATTGTCAAACCGCCATGAGTCGCATTGACTTTTTGTGATTGTGGCACTTTGACGTTTGCGATCAAAGGGGGGAATGTTATAAGCAAAGAGGAAAAAGTTGTTACTGAGCAATAGTTAAAAAGATCCTTTATTCCAAAAAATTAAAATAGATACACAAAGAACACAAAGAGAGCTCCACTATCTTACGCGTTTCACGCCGCAAGAAGCTTACTCATACTCATAGAGCACAAGTAAGAAGCCCAAGCATTTGAAGGGGAAACAACCAATCAGCCCATATGTCAAAAAATTGCATCAACGCTACAAATTATGCAGCCACGCCCCCTTGTTGCTGGAGTAACACCTTCATAATGCTACGGTATTTAAAAAAATCATAATTATTACCTGTAGATGGCGTTCATTAATGAGAATGAAGTCAACCTTAAATTTACAGGAGAGTTAAGAACTAATGGTATTAATTTCTTGGACTTTTTATGGGGATCCTCTCACTAATAAAATTGTATCTAGTACATATCGTAAAGAGACAGCCTCTGTCACCCCAGACATCTTGTCAATTCCATCCCCAGAAGCCAATTTAAGAGGCTTAGGTGCAATGCTAGCACTTTACAAAATTACATAGAGGGTGGTTTAGAACTTATATGTAGATTGAGTGCTAGGGGTTATAACAAACAAACCTTGAATAAAAATTTCAATGAAATTAAATAAAAATTTGGGACCCTATTACAGAATCTAAAGATAAAATAAAAAACAAAAATAAAACCAGTAGTAAAGCTAATGAGAGGAGTTCAATAAGCTCATTAGGTGTTGTGACTAACACTGATTCTAGAAGCAACTCCAAAACAAGATTTGATAAGAATTTTCTTGATGCAGATAGCATTGTCTTTTTAACAGAGTACTCTCGAAATTATAATGACATTTGTAGGATCATTAGAAAACACTTAGATGTACTAAAGGGTGATGACATATTACAACCCTTGTCACACACTGTTGCTGGTATGTTGGCCCATTCCTGCATGCAGATCTCCTCTAGAGCAGTGATGTTTGGGGGCTGTCGCTGGGCAACACAGACTTTCAACTCCCTCCAAAGGTTTTCTATGGGGTTGAGATCTGGAGACTGGCTAGGCCATTCCAGGACCTTGAAATGCTTCTTACGAAGCCACTCCTTCATTGCCTGGGCGGTGTGTTTGGGATCATTGTCATGCTGAAAGACCCAGCCACGTTTCATCTTCAATGCCCTTGCTGATGGAAGGAGGTTTGCACTCAAAATCTCACAATACATGGCCCCATTCATTCTTTCATGTACACGGATCGTCCTGTTCCCTTTGTAGAGAAACAGCCCCATAGCATGATGTTGCCACCCCCATGCTTCACAGTACGTATGGTTTTCTTTGGTTCCAACTCAGCATTCTCTCCGCTCCAAACATGACGAGTTGTGTTTCTACCAAACAGTTCCACTTTGGTTTCATCTGACCATATGACATTCTCTAGCATACTTCAGACGGGCCCGGACATGTACTGGCTTAAGCAGGGGGACACGTCTGGCACTGCAGGATCTGAGTCCCTGGCGGCGTAGTGTGTTACTGATGGTAGCCTTTGTTACGTTGGTCCCAGCTCTCTGCAGGTCATTCACTAGGTCCCCCCCCCTGTGTGGTTCTGGGATGTTTGCTCACCGTTCTTGTGGTCATTTTGACCCCACAGGGTGAGATCTTGTGTGGAGCCCCAGATCGAGGGAGATTATCAGTGGTCTTGTATGTCTTCCATTTTCTAATTATTGCTCCCACAGTTGATTTCTTCACACCAAGCTGCTTGCCTATTGCAGATTCAGTCTTCCCAGCCTGGTGCAGGTCTACAATTTTGTTTCTGGTGTCCTTCAACAGCTCTTTGGTCTTCACCATAGTGGAGTTTGGAGTGTGACTGTTTGAGGTTGTGGACAGGTGTCTTTTATACTGATAACAAGTTCAAACAGGTGCCATTAATACAGGTAATGAGTGGAGGGCAGAGGAGCCACTTAAAGAAGAAGATACAGGTCTGTGAGAGCCAGAAATCTTGCTTGTTTGTAGGTGACCAAATACTTATTTTCCACCATAATATGCCAATAAATTCTTTCCAAATCAGAAAATGTGATTGTCTGGATTTGTTTCCACATTTTGTCTCTCATAGTTGAGGTATACCTATGATGAAAATTACAGGCCTCTCTCATCTTCTTAAGTGGGTGAACTTGCACAATTGGTGACTGATTAAATACTTTTATGCCCCACTGTATATACACACACACACACACACACACACACACACGTGATCTTTAAGCGCTCTGATGGGTGACGGTCACTGTGACTGAACAAAATAAATAAATTAATTAATATAGCTAATGATGGCAGCATTAAATACTTTTATGCCCCACTGTATATACACACACACACACACACACACACACACACACACGTGATCTTTAAGCGCTCTGATGGGTGACGGTCACTGTGACTGAACAAAATAAATAAATTAATTAATATAGCTAATGATGGCAGCACTGTGTTACTGACTGTTTCCTGGGGCTGGCATGTATGTAGGATGGTCCCTGATGGAACTGTTAACAACAACATATATATGAGGAATACAATTTTGTGTCTCTGTGTGAGTGTGACAGTCTCAGACCTAAGTAGCAGCCCTGACTGTTGCCTGGCATGTATGGAGGATGGTCCCTGACCCTGTTGGAATAACAACATATTTATGAGAAATACAGTTTTGTGTCTCTGTGTGAGTGTGTTGCAGACATAAATAGCAGCACTGACTGTTGCCTGCCATGTGGGTCCCTCATAAACAACTGTAACACCAACAACATAATTATGAGGAATACGAATAAAGTTTTGTGTCTCTGAGTGTGACAGTGTAAATATTGTAAAATGCTAAAGAAAAACTAAAACAATGTTAATTTAACATTATTTTGAGCCTCAATGACATGACTTGTTAAAAAAAAGTGTTTATTTTTAATATTTTGTTTGCTTGTTTAATTAAGCAATTTAAAGACTCCATAACTTTGCTTCTTCCTAATACCTCCACCTAAGCATGCTGCGGACCACATAGAAACAGAGTAACCAGTTAGGACGATAACCTCACCCAGATACTACATATTTAATTGTGCAACCTATAGGAGGTTACTCCTAATACAGAGAGTTAGCAGTGCTTGTATATAAATTATTTCTTTCTTTAATTTTTTCTTTAATCTTTAGTTAATTTAATTTTCGTTTTCTTTTATATGTATGTGAATGGATTTTTAACATATAGTGGCATGATCCACACTACTGTGTACAACTATATATATATTTTTTATCTAATGAATAATAAATAATAAACGTTAAGTTTTAAACTAATTTCATAGTCCCTCAACACTCAATCACCTACTCAATTTGTTATGAGATGTCAATCCCCCAAGTGTGCCATATTAATGCCTCTGTTCTCATTTCTCTCCCTTTTTAATAAAGTGTAAATATTGTAAAATGCTAAAGAAAAATTAAAACAATGTTAATTTAACATTATTTTGAGCCTCAATGTTTAATATTTTGTTTGCTTGTTTAATTAAGCAATTTAAAGACTCCATAACTTTGCTTTAATGGTATTTATTACATTTACTTTTGTGTGCTATATCATTTAAAGTTTTAAACTAAATATTTATTACTCACAGAAATTCTGTGTGAGTTGTTTTAATCCAGTTTCACAATAAATGTAGTATTGTATATATATCTATATATACACACACACATACATATTAAAACAAGTGTGTATATATATCTATATATACACACACACATATACATATTAAAACAAGTGTGTATATATATATATACACACACACATACATATTAAAACAAGTGTGTATATTTATATATATATATATATATATCTATATATACACACACACATACATATTAAAACAAGTGTGTGCATATATATATATATATATATATATATATATATACACACACACATACATATTAAAACAAGTGTGTATATATATATATATATATATATATATATATATACAAAAGAAAAAAAAGGTCCCGTAACTCTCTGTATCTAGATAAAGATGAAGGAGGGTTAAATATGCCAAACCTACTTCTATACCACCAGGCGGTGCATCTTACCCGAATAATAGCCTGGAACCACGGCTCACCATTTAAGCTGTGGGTCCAAATGGAAGCCACTCTAATTCAACAACAAACTATGAGAGACGTTTGTTGGATACCTAGGCCGCATAGAACCCCCTTAACTGCCGAAAATGAATGCATTAAAACAACATTGATGATTTGGGACAAACTTATTCAACGACCTAATAAACTCTCTACCCCAGTCTCACCCATGACTCCTTTATTAGACAACACATTGTTCTTTAAACAACACCAATTTCAATATAGTTCGGACAACATACAGCACAAAAATTTACCCATATACATGCTGACGGAATCCTTACAAATAAAAGACAGGCTAACTCTAAGGGATGCCCTAGGCCCTCCATTCCATAGCTGGTTCTCTTACCTTCAAATAAGACATGCAATAGTGGAATGCACATATAAAGATGATTGTCTGCGCATGCTTTATCCCTTTGAACAACTGTGTACAAATATAGATATTGGGAAAGCGCACCTATCCATCTCATATAGAAAACTAAAAAACTCTACCCTTCACGAGCTACCCACATTTACCCAGCTATGGGAGCGCAAACTCCAAACCCAACTCCCAAGAGAGGCTTGGAAGAGAGCCTTCCGCTTAACTCATACAGCCTCTATCTCCCTAACTATGGCAGAATCAAATTATAAAATTCTCTCACGGTGGTATTTGACCCCACATAGATTGCACGAGATATTCCCAGGGGCAAACTCCAGCTGCTGGAGACGCTGTGGCGAAGTTGGCACACTATCCCACATATGGTGGTCTTGCCCAATGCTCTTACACTTTTGGTCTGAACTCGAAAGAAGCATTAATTGCACACTAAGCACACAATTAGCCCTCTCGGCCCCTATGATTCTACTTAACCATATTCCTAATGTAGGATGTGCATTTCGTAAAAAAATATTACAAATTCAGCTTACATGTGCCAAACGTATTATCCCTAGACTATGGAAACAGCAGCAACCACCCACACTTCAACAATAGGAAGCCGAGGTGGATTATGTCTTGTCTATGGAAAAAAGATATGCATGTTTTGTAGGCAAAAAAGATTTTATACTTAATGTTCTATTTCTTTGGGAACAAAGGACAAGACAATAAATGACCACCAGGTGACGCTAAATCTAATAACAAACAATCAGACTTCACATAGAGAGGTTCCCCCCTTCCATCCCTCCTGACCCTTTCCCTAGGACTCCTCTACATTTCTGTTTCTATTTCTAATTCTACACATCTTTACTCTATACAACAAACTTATGGAAAATTGAAGGTCAGTCAATGAGTAAACAGTTGATTTTATTTCCAACCATTCTCCTTATGACAAATTCTCCCAGTGATGATAATTAAAGGGAAATTGTAACGCAAGTTGATAACAGACAGGTTATGTTTACTCCTATGTCTTTGATATATGAGAATTTGTATGTTTGCATAAGTTGTTATTGAATATGTAAAAAAATTCAATAAAAATTATTTAAAACAAAAAAAAAAAAAAGAAAAAAAAGGGGGGTTGTCTGCGCTTAGGAATATTATAGCTGAACTTTCAACAATGTGCCAGGATCTCAGGAGATATACCAAAATGTTACAAATTAGTGAAGAAATAATGTATGAGAATGATCAGATACAGTAATGACAATGTATAAATCTCTGTGTGTGCACTGAACAATACACAATAATGATTACTCAAACACAGTGATGAATTACTCACATTGGAAAATGTGTATATATATATATATATACAATAGTATCACTGAGACACATGCATAGTCCAACTAGCCTGTAAGTGAATATAAGTTGGCTGTTGATTATATAGTCAGTTGTGGACTTATATATAAAAACAGTTCCCTTGTGCCAGTAAATCTTTGCTGCTTCGCCTGGAGGTTAGGAGTATCCTCTTGAACAAGCGGATTCTCGTGGATGTCTGGAAAAGAAGATGTGAAGAAGCGCACAAGAAAGGCACCCCTAGTGAAGCCTGTAGGTACAGTTGCTCAAATAGTAAGGTGAAATAAAACCACTCACGTGATTCAACCTCAATTCGTATGAGGTATCAATAGGACCCAGGTTATAGCTGATTCCTCCCTGATTGTTCCTTTTTGCTGGTTTCCACACGATATCTCTGTGCTCTTGGGCTGTGTAGAAATAGTCTCTGAAGTTTCAGGACAGCGGTGTTAAGCTGCATCCACTGCAGCACTCAGGGGCAAGGTGAAATGTGGGAAACAGAACAAACGGGGAGTGCAAATATATGTGTGTTTAACAGTATATTTATTGGTGCAGGTATAAACATATATGGACATACCAAACATAAACAAACATAAAAAGCCACCAGCGATTACAGTGACTATAAAATGCAGCACTAACAGGTGTATCGACAATCTAACAGAGAGATATGTCCTGCAACCAGTTATTTAGCTGCTGTGTAATAGAAAATAGTAATGAACCCTCTCACAGCTCGATACCGGCTTACCCCCGGACACACAACCAGGTGTGTGATACGGAGAGCTGGGATGTATCGGCATCTATGGAGAAGCGGGTACTACGTGTGGCGGGGGGCGGAGCCTTACGCGTTTCGCAACGCTATTAGTTGCTTCGTCAGAGGTAGGGGCCGCCCCCCTCCCATTCTGTCTTTTGTAGCGTAGTGGGGCTCTATTGGTCCTTAGCAGGGAGCTGCCGTCGCCATATTTGTTAAGGGCATCTTGGTGTATGTATTTACATACATAGATGCACTTAAAGTATTACATTATTTGCAATTAGAAGATATAAAAGTATTACTTTCAAACTTAAAAAAGGGCCTTGCTCAGATTTAACAGGCAAGTTAAAAACCATAATAAATAGTTAATGGTAAAAATGTTAAAAAAGTTAAAATGGTCATCCATAAAAGTATATAAACGTAATTTAGGCAATAAATATAAAAAAGGGAACACTTAGCACAATATATAATGCACATAGCTCACTATATAATGCATCTACCAATTGTTATCATTCAATACATTCTGCGTATATTATGACTTGCTGTATTGAGCCATTATTCGCTATATATAGCGTTTTAGAATCTTAATCCAAAAAACCATTTTATATATAGCAGGTATGTCCCCAGCCATCATTTGCAGTATCTACACTCAGAACCCAAACATAAATGTATGTATATGTAATGGGGAGAGTTAAAGGTAGTAGTAGAGCCCAAATGCTTCATTTTCACAGTAAAAGGGCAACTGGCAATGTATTACTGATGATAAAATACCTAATGTGTACAAGGAATGAAAAAACTGATACATCTCTATTAACCAAACCTATTTGCGGGGGTTACCATAAAAGAAGTATAAAGAGCAGGGACTAACAGGTCTTTAGCTATGTTCTTAACTATTTTATAAGTAGATGTTAGCTGAGTATAAATTTTGTTATTTGTTATATATAGTCAGTTTATTAGTTTAAAACTTGTGGCAATATGCAATTCAGAGGAATGCTGCTAAATCTATGTCCCTATTTAGCCCATTTTGTTCAAGAGTATTTAATGAAAAGATCCAAAAAGTTTCTCTTTTTCTCAGCTCAAGTAGTCTGCTGCCACCTCTCTCTTTAGTGTTAATTTGCTCTATTGCTTTAATGTAAAAGTCATTTTTGTTTTTATTATGTTTTTGACTAAAATGTTGGATAAGGGGGGTGTTTAATATGCCTGCTTCAATATTTTTCATGTGTTCCAAACATCTGGTTTTAAGATTTCTTTTAGTGCGTCCTATGTACCTCAAAGGGTTATCACAGGTACATTCCAACATATAGACTACATAGTCAGATTTACAATTTAATCATTTCTTTATTGGGAACTTTTCTTCATTTTCTGTTTTTATGGCAAATTTGTTAAATAGTTTCGAATGATGTGTGTGTTCACAACAGACGCAATTCTTTCTAAAGCACTTGTGGAAGCCTTTTAACACAGTAGTGGTTAAATTCTTTTTTTGGTTAGTACATTTTTTGTTACTTCTGATAGCACTAGGTGCAAGCAGTGACTTTAGATTTTGTTTTTTTCTGTAGATGACATCTGGGTTATTTCCAATTACATCTTTTAACAACGGATCTTTTTGTAATATCCCCCAATGTTTGTTTAAGATGTTTTTAATTTTCCAATGACCATCATTAAACATAGTGACAAATTTCACTTTACTCTTAGCTATTGTGTTTGTAGGCATTTTTCTATTTTGAATCAGGGATTTTCTGTCCAGAATTTTTGCTCTTTCGTATGCCTTGTCGACAATTTTGTCTGGGTATTTCTTTTCCTTAAACTTTTGTTTCAAAATTTTTGCTTCCTTCTCAAAGGTCTCAGTCTCTGTACAATTTCTTTTTAGACGCTGAAATTGTCCATATGGTATGTTCTCTATCCACCTAGGATGGTGAGCGCTTCTCGCATCTAAATATCCATTTGTATCTGTTTGTTTGCGAAAAAGACTGCTCTTAACTACACCATCCAAGGTGGATAGAGTAACATCCAAAAAGTCAATTTGATGTTCATTGATGGTTTCTGTAAATTTCAGATTCATGTGATTATTATTAAGTTGTTCCACAAAGTCTTTCCAATCGCATTCATCACCATCCCATACTATCAGGATATCATCTATAAATCTCCGCCACAGTTTGATCTGGCCATATTTAAATCCTATACCTTCAGAGACCATATCATTCTCAAAAGCTCCCATATAAAGGTTGGCAAAATTTGGCGCAAATTTTGTGCCCATTTCCGTGCCAGTCTTTTGTAAATAAAAATTTTCTTCAAAGAGGAAATAATTGTTTTCTAAAACAAACTTTATGGAGTCTAGAATGAATTTCTTTTGGTCGTTAGCCATCTGATCTGCCTTTTCAAGAAAATACTTAGTGGCACGTATCCCTTGTTCATGGGGGATCGAGGTATACAGGGCTGTTACATCTAAAGTGGCCCATTTATAGGGCGATTTCCATTCGAAATCTTCAATCGTCTGTAACAGGTGTGGAGTATCTCTGAGATATGACCTTAGCTGTATTACCATGGGTTTGAGGAATATATCTACATATTCAGAGAGTCTCAAAGTAAGGGAATCAATACCCGAGATAATAGGTCTGCCTGGGGGTCTGTCTAAATTCTTATGAATCTTAGGTAAATAATAATATATAGCTATTTTGGGTTCTTGATTAGCTAGATACCTCCATTCTCTTGTGTCTAGAATTTTTTCTCTAAGACCACCATTTATATGTTCCATATAATTTGCCAATAGAAAATTTGTAGGGTCATTTTTCTCTAGGCACCTATAGGTTGCCGAATCTGAGAGCTGTCTAAAAGCTTCTTCTAGATAGTCTTTTCTGTTTAGAAGGACTATTCCACCGCCTTTGTCTGCCTCTCTTATTATAATTTCTTCATTGTCAATTAATGTTTTTAAAACTTCTTTTTCAGTTAGGCTTAGATTATGTTTTTTAACTTTGTAATCTTTGCATAAGGCAGAACATTCCTGAATTATCAAATCTTTAAATTGTGTTATATGTTTTCCTTGGGATTGGACAGTGAAAAATTTCGATTTAGGCCTTAGACCACTATTCATTACTTTTGCCTCTTCCAAATCAATGTTAATTTCATTGTCTAGGCTAATGTTAGAGGTTGTTTCCATTATGTTTGGCTGGGTATAGTTTTCATCTTTTATAATGGTCTCATTTCTCTTCTTCTTTTTAGATTGTATAATTCTTCCTGCTCTGCATCCTCTTCGTTTTCCAAATGTCTTTTTCCCTTTCTTAATTCGCTGGAGATGTCTGTTTGTCTCCACTCTAGATTTGTGTGTGAGGGACCTGCTCTTGCTATTCTTTCCCCATTTTGTATTCTGGGTTCGTCCCTGAGGTGTCTGTCGTGAAAATCCCTCTCCTGTTGTGTATTTCTATCGTATGAGTTTCCTCCTAGATCCCATGTATCGTTAGTTGTATTTCTATTATCTCTAAACTCCTTGTACACATAGCTTCTCTAGCTTGTGTTGTGTAATTACCCACAGAGCAGGAAGAATTATACAATCTAAAAAGAAGAAGAGAAATGAGACCATTATAAAAGATGATAGTAATGATACGATTAAAATATTTAATCTATCTACACATATTTTAAATCTAAAAGAAATGGAACTTTTAAAAAGAGGACTTTCTTTTGCACCTACTAAAAAACCAAATCCTTTTGAACTGTTTGTAGATGTAAATAAATTTATAAGAAAAGTAACGTTAATAAGACATTTTGAAAAAGATAAGAAAAATAGGGAAGGCAATATGCTAACGCAATCGGACAAAGAAACTCTAGAAGCTCTAATAGACCTCGAAAATGAAAACTATACCCAGCCAAACATAATGGAAACAACCTCTAACATTAGCCTAGACAATGAAATTAACATTGATTTGGAAGAGGCAAAAGTAATGAATAGTGGTCTAAGGCCTAAATCGATTTTTTTCCCTGTCCAATCCCAAGGAAAACATATAACACAATTTAAAGATTTGATAATTCAGGAATGTTCTGCCTTATGCAAAGATTACAAAGTTAAAAAACATAATCTAAGCCTAACTGAAAAAGAGGTTTTAAAAACATTAATTGACAATGAAGAAATTATAATAAGAGAGGCAGACAAAGGCGGTGGAATAGTCCTTCTAAACAGAAAAGACTATCTAGAAGAAGCTTTTAGACAGCTCTCAGATTCGGCAACCTATAGGTGCCTAGAGAAAAATGACCCTACAAATTTTCTATTGGCAAATTATATGGAACATATAAATGGTGGTCTTAGAGAAAAAATTCTAGATATAAGAGAATGGAGGTATCTAGCTAATCAAGAACCCAAAATAGCTATATATTATTATTTACCTAAGATTCATAAGAATTTAGACAGACCCCCAGGCAGACCTATTATCTCGGGTATTGATTCCCTTACTTCGAGACTCTCTGAATATGTAGATATATTCCTCAAACCCATGGTAATACAGCTAAGGTCATATCTCAGAGATACTCCACACCTGTTACAGACGATTGAAGATTTCGAATGGAAATCATCCTATAAATGGGCCACTTTAGATGTAACAGCCCTGTATACCTCGATCCCCCATGAACAAGGTATACGTGCCACTAAGTATTTTCTTGAAAAGGCAGATCAGATGGCTAACGACCAAAAGAAATTCATTCTAGACTCCATAAAGTTTGTTTTAGAAAACAATTATTTCCTCTTTGAAGAAAATTTTTATTTACAAAAGACTGGCACGGAAATGGGCACAAAATTTGCGCCAAATTTTGCCAACCTTTATATGGGAGCTTTTGAGAATGATATGGTCTATGAAGGTATAGGATTTAAATATGGCCAGATCAAACTGTGGCGGAGATTTATAGATGATATCCTGATAGTATGGGATGGTGATGAATGCGATTGGAAAGACTTTTAATTATTAAAGATTAATAATAATCACATGAATCTGAAATTTACAGAAACCATCAATGAACATCAAATTGACTTTTTGGATGTTACTCTATCCACCTTGGATGGTGTAGTTAAGAGCAGTCTTTTTCGCAAACAAACAGATACAAATGGATATTTAGATGCAAGAAGCGCTCACCATCCTAGGTGGATAGAGAACATACCATATGGACAATTTCAGCGTCTAAAAAGAAATTGTACAGAGACTGAGACCTTTGAGAAGGAAGCAAAAATTTTGAAACAAAAGTTTAACCCCTTAGTGACCGAGGACGTGCAGGGTACGTCTGAAAAAAAAAGGCAGTTAACGCCTGACGACGTACCCTGCACGTCCTCGGCTAAAGTGAGTGCTGGAAGCGATCAAGATCGCTTCCAGGCACTATTACAGTACTGCAGGGATGCCTCGATGTCTGGGCATCCCTGCAGTGCTGTTACGGAGTGCCGGGACCGGATTGATCACTCCCCCTTGAGTGATCACTTCCGGTTTTGCTCCACGTGGAGCCCGGCAGTGCAGCAGAGCATCGGAAGCGATCGGACACGCTTCCGATGCTCTGCTAGTGTGCTAAGTGCCTCGGTGGGTCGAGGCACTTAGTTAGTAAATAAATTAAATAAAATTAAAAAAAAAAAAAACGGTAATAAAATAAAAAGCCCCCACATATAGCCCCCCCCCCCCTCCCCCATGAGGCTTCCGAAATGGCGATGCCCGGTGCATCATGGGGCCTCTGGGGGTGTCCCTAGCCTGTCTCACCATAGGGGCAAGCTAGGGTCACCCAATCTGAGCCTTCTTAGAAAAAAAAAAATAATAATAATAAAATCTCCCATTTGTCTGATCAGGTCAATATTTGTAAATATTGACTCTGATCAGTGTGGATCTCCCTCCCTCTCCTCACTTGCTATTTTGTTGGAGAGAGAGAGAGAGACCTGTATTTCAGCAGAGAGAGATTTATTTCTTTTATTTGTTAAAAAATTTAAAATCCAAAGGCTCTTTTCAGAGCCATTAACCCCTAGCTTGCCAGTGATCACTATAAATCACTGGCAGTAGCACAGCTGCACTTTTTTTTGCTGTCTGTGCATTTTTTTAGGGGTTAATTTTTGTTGTTGTATTTTTTTTTAAAAACCCAAAGGCTCCTTTCAGAGCCATTTAGCTAATTTAATTTAATTTAAAGACTATTTAACCCCTAGCTTGCCAGTGATCGCTATACATCACTGGCATTAGCATAGCTGTACTTTTTTGCTGTCTGTGCATTTTTTAGGGGTTAATTTTTGTTGTTGTAATTTTTTAAAAACCTAAACGCTCCTTTCAGAGCCATTTAGCTAATTTAATTTAATTTAAATAGTATTTAACCCCTAGCTTGCCAGTGATCGCTATAAATCACTGGCATTAGCATAGCTGTACTTTTTTGCTGTCTGTGCATTTTTTTAGGGGTTAATTTTTGTTGTTGTAATTTTTTAAAAACCCAAAGGCTCCTTTCAGAGCCATTTAGCTAATTTAATTTAATTTAAAGAGTATTTAACCCCTAGCTTGCCAGTGATCGCTATAAATCACTGGCATTAGCATAGCTGTACTTTTTTGCTGTCTGTGCATTTTTTTAGGGGTTCATTTTTGTTGTTGTAATTTTTTAAAAACCCAAAGGCTCCTTTCAGAGCCATTTAGCTAATTTAATTTAATTTAAAGAGTATTTAACCCCTAGCTTGCCAGTGATCGCTATAAATCACTGGCATTAGCATAGCTGTACTTTTTTTTAAAAAAACCCAAAGGCCATTTAGTTAATTTAATTTAATTTAAAGAGTATTTAACCCCTAGCTTGCCAGTGATCGCTATAAATCACTGGCATTAGCATAGCTGTACTTTTTTGCTGTCTGTGCATTTTTTTAGGGGTTAATTTTTGTTGTTGTAATTTTTTAAAAACCCAAAGGCTCCTTTCAGAGCCATTTAGCTAATTTAATTTAATTTAAAGAGTATTTAACCCCTAGCTTGCCAGTGATCGCTATAAATCACTGGCATTAGCATAGCTGTACTTTTTTAAAAAAAAACCCAAAGGCCATTTAGTTAATTAATTAATTTTGGTTTTCTGTGACAGATACAAAAATGTCACAGAAAAGATATAGTGCTGAGGAGGCGTATGCCATCCTTGCGTCAGAGTCAGATGCCTCTATGTCTGACTCAGACCCCAATTTTGACCCTGCCATATGCTCAGATACATCATTAGATGCAGTCTCAACTGATAGTGATGTATCTGTGGCTGCTAGCCCCCCTGCCAGCCCCCCTGCTAGCCCCCCTGCCAGCCCCCCTGCTAGAAGGAGGCGTGTTGCTGCCATTGCCGATGAAGAGTGGGTAACGCCTCATCTCCAGAGGCCAGATATCCCACCCTTCACAGCAAATGCTGGCATAAATATAGATGTGGCAGGTTTTAGCCCCCAACAGTTTCTGGAGGTGTTTCTGGGTGATGATGTATTGGGGAACATTGTCGCCCAAACTAATTTATATGCCCATCAGTACCGTGCTGCAAAGCCTGAAACATATTTGGCAAAGCAGCAATGGGCCCCCATCAATGTGCCAGAATTTAAAAAATTCTGGGCATTGACTATGCTGATGGGCATCATAAAGAAACCCTCCGTTCGCTCCTACTGGAGCAGTAGCCCCATCTGCTCTACCCCCATTTTCTCCCAGAGTATGTTGAGGCAGAGATATGAAATGATTCTTCATTTCATGCACTTCAGCGACAACAGCCTGTGCCCCCCTAGGGAGCATCCCCAATTTGACAGGCTGTATAAAATCCGCCCCCTGATTACCCACTTTTCTGCCAGGTTTGCAGAGGCTTATACACCTGGAAGGAATATATGCGTTGATGAATCCCTGATGAAGTATAAGGGAAGGCTGGGATTCAAGCAGTATATTCCTTCCAAGCGCTCCAGGTATGGGGTAAAGGTGTATAAGCTCTGTGAGAGCGAGACTGGGTATACTCAGGCCTTCCGGGTGTATGAGGGAAAGGATAGCCACCTTGACCCTCCAGGTTGCCCAGAACATATGGGAACCACTGGCAAGATTGTCTGGGACCTGATATTACCCCTAATGAACAAAGGGTATCACTTGTACTTAGACAATTATTATACAAGTGTCCTTTTGTTCAAGCTACTGTATTGCTTTGATACAGTAGCTTGAGGTACTATTAAAAAGAACCGCAAAGGTTTCCCAGGACAACTTGTACGCACCCGGCTACGAAGGGGGGAGACCTCAGCTCTGCGCCAAGAGGAGCTGTTGGCACTTAAGTACAGAGACAAGAAGGATGTATACCTTCTTACCACCATCCACACAGAGAGGACGGTGGCGGTCTCTGTACGTGGCAGAGCTGAGATCATAAGGAAGCCAGTGTGCATCAAGTCTTATAACCGACATATGGGTGGGGTTGATCTGGCAGATCAGCTGCTGCAGCCCTACCTAATTATGCGGAAGACAAGGGCCTGGTACAAAAAGGTTGCAATTTACCTAATGCAGATTGCAACCCACAACGCTTTTTTGTTGTTCAAAAAAGCAAACCCCGGAATGAAACAGACTTTTTTACAATTTCAGCTCCAGATCATTTCGGGGATTTTGTACCATGATGCACCTGCTCCCCGGGCGGTGATGGGAGAGAGCAGAGTTGGGGCTACTCATTTTATTTTTAAAATCCCCCCTACTGCCGCAAAGCAGAGACCACAAAAAAAATGCAGAGTCTGTACCAAGAGGGGGCAGAGAAGGGACACTGTATATCACTGTCCTGATTGCCCTGGACAGCCTGGACTCTGCATTGGGGACTGCTTCAAGCGGTACCATACAATGGTCAATTTTTAAAAAATAAATACTGTTACGGTTACCCTTAGTCTCGCTGAGAGATGGACCGCTTAGTAGCCTGGATCCCTATTGCTAAAGAGGGGAGAAGCTGCTTTCCATAGTATTCTATATGAGTCTCGCAAATATAGAATAATCTCCCTTAGCTGCAGTACAGCTAGGATACCCTTCTGCCCACAAAAACGAGTCAACGCTGCGATTGAGGGTCAAACAAGAACTCAGGACTGGGATGCCCAGCCTGCTTTTTATTAAGGTTACATGCACACAGGGCACTCCCAGGGGGAGAGGGGGGGAAGCACAAAATCCCCCATCACACATTTAGATAGAGAGCACTGTCCTTTGACAGGCCACAATAGGATTACAGTACTTAAGATAACAAGTTTACAAGTTCATCTTATCAATTAGCAGTCTGGCTCCAGAGGTGATTAGACAATAGTTTCTAAAAGCTGAAAAAAAAGAGTTAACTCTTTATGAAATGATACTTGTTACGGTTTTCTTGGAGCCCTTCTTAGGCGCTGGCTTGCTGGTTCAGGCATTGCTGCTGGGAAATAAGCTCTTCAGAACAAAATAACTAATGCTTCTGTAACAGTGCTCCCTTTCTGTGGAACACTCTGGCAGACACGGTCTGACCCCTTTTCGGGGCAGACTAAGGCTGTCCAGACCGCTGGTTATGCGGGGCTGAGGTCGGTTTGTCTGGACAACCCGTCGGCGTTGCCATTCTGTTTCCCAGGTCTGTAAGTAATGGTGAAATTGAAGGGTTGCAACGATAAGCTCCAACGTAATAGCCTGCCGTTATCTCCAGAGACCCGGTTCAGCCACACCAACGGGTTATGGTCGGTGACCAGAGTGAACTCCTGACCATATAAATAGGGAGTCAATTTCTTTAATGCCCACACCAAAGCCAAACACTCCTTTTCGACCGCTGCATAGCTGACTTCGCGGGGCAGGAGCTTCCGGCTGATGTAGGCAACTGGATGCTCCCCTCCATCTTCGCCTACTTGGCTGAGGACGGCTCCCAGCCCGAACATGGAAGCATCTGTATGGACGATAAAACGTTTGTTAAGGGCTGGGGCCGCCAAGACAGGAGCGTTAATTAGAGCATTTTTGAGAGCCTGGAAAGCCGTTTCACAGTGGGGAGACCACAGGACCTGTCGAGGTAAGTTCTTCTTGGTCAAGTCAGTCAGGGGTTTGGCAAGTGTGCTGTAGTCTGGTACGAACCGTCTATAGTACCCTGCCGTGCCCAGGAAGGCTAGGACCTGAGTCTTAGTGATGGGGGTGGGCCAATTGGCGACAGCTTCTATTTTGGCCGGCTCTGGTCGCTGCTTTCCACACCCCACCCGGTGACCCAGGTACTGTACCTCGGCCATCCCAAAGTGGCATTTTTCTGGCTTCAGAGTCAGGCCAGCAGCCCGGATCTGATCCAGAACCATTCCCACATGAGCTAAGTGGTCCTCCCAGGACTCACTGTGGATCGCTATGTCGTCCAGGTAGGCGCAAGCAAAACTCTGGAAGCCATCCAGGAGCCTATCCACCAAGCGCTGGAATGTAGCTGGGGCATTCTTCATCCCAAACGGCATTACCCTAAACTGATATAAGCCGAATGGAGTGACGAATGCCGACTTGGGGATAGCCTCCGGGGCCAGGGGAATCTGCCAGTAACCTTTGCAGAGGTCAATAGTGGTCAGGTAATTTCCCCTGGCTATACGATCAAGTAGCTCGTCTACCCTGGGCATAGGGTAAGCGTCCGTCACGGTCTTTTCATTGAGCCTCCGATAGTCTATGCAGAACCGGGTGGTCCCATCTTTCTTGGGCACCAAGACAACTGGGGAGGCCCAGGGACTATCGGAGGGCTCAATTACCCTGAGCTGGAGCATCTCATCGATCTCCTTCTTCATTCCTGTCCTAACTGCTTCGGGGATTCGGTACGGAGCCTGGCGCAAGGAAGCTTGTCCCGGAGTATCTACCTGGTGGGTGGTTAAAGTAGTGTACCCTGGCTTCGGGGAGAAGGTGAGGTGTTTGGACTGGAGGAGTTGGTTGAGCTGCTCCCTTTCAGTGGGGCTAAGTCGGTCCCCTATCTGAACCTGCGCCACTATACCTGTGGGGAGGCTCTTTTCTAATAGGTCTGGAATGGGTAAACTGTCGGGGTCTTCCTGAGGGGAACAACATACGGCCGTCACGTTCTCTGGTCGCTCAAAATATTCCTTGAGCATGTTTACATGGAATGTCTTTCTAAGATTGTTGTCGTGGCAGCTAGCTATCACATAAGTGGTGTCTCCCCTTTTCTCTACGATCTGGTAGGGACCCTGCCAGGACGCCTGCAATTTGTCTGTCTTCACCGGCTTAAGTACTAACACCTTTTGTCCTATGGTGAAGATTCTCTTTCGGGCCCCCCGATCGTACCATACTTTCTGTCTTCTCTGGGCCAACTGGAGATTAGCCCGCACGGATTTGGCTAATTGCTCCATTCGGTCCCTGAGTTCCAGCACGTATGGCACAATTGGGACACCGTCAGCCTCCATCTCTCCCTCCCAGTGCTCCCGGATCAGGTTTAGGGGTCCCCGTACCTTTCTTCCGTAGAGCAACTCGAAGGGAGAGAACCCTGTCGTTTCCTGGGGCACCTCCCGATAAGCAAATAGGAGGTGCGGCAGGAAGCGTTCCCAGTCTCGGTATTCCTGAGTGAACGTCTTGAGCATTTGCTTGAGGGTCCCATTGAACCTCTCACACAGCCCGTTCGTCTGGGGGTGGTATGGGGAGCTCAGGAGGGACTTAATTTTGCAAACCTGCCAGAGTTGTTGGGTCAATTCAGCCGTAAATTGGGTGCCTCGGTCGGATAGGATTTCTTTTGGAAATCCTACCCGGGAGAACACCTGTACTAGTGCATTCGCTACCGTATCCGCTTGTATGTTGGATAGGGCGACAGCCTCTGGGTACCTGGTAGCGTAGTCCACTACGGTAAGAATGTATCGCTTACCGGAGGGACTAGGGGTAGCCAGTGGTCCCACTAGGTCAATAGCAACCCGGCTGAAGGGTTCCTCTACAATGGGCATATTTACTAGCTGGGCTTTAGGGTGATCGCCTCGCCTTCCTACTCGTTGACACACATCGCAGGTGTTACAGTAAGTTCTAACGTCAGCGTGCACCCCTGGCCAAAAGAACGTGTGAGTAATGCGGTGTAGGGTACGGGTAACGGCTAGGTGGCCTGCTAAGGGGATGTCGTGGCCTATTTTGAGGATTTCTTGACGGTATTTGTGGGGCACTACCAGCTGTCGCCTACGCTGTCCCCTTTTCTCTGTCCAGCGGTATAGTTTCCCTTTTTCCCATAAGAATGTTTCGTTATCTGCCCCGCCCCCTCCGGTCTCTGCTCGTTCCCGGTACTTTTGTAAGGTCGGGTCAGTCTTAGACTCTGCCTCGAAAGCATCTGGGGTGTCCCAGGGTATGGGGCCTAACCTGTCAGGCAAGGTCGGGGTAGGTCTTACCTGTGTCTCCCGCACTGGTGAGAGCTCTCGCTCCGTCCGGGCTTGGGCCCGTGTAGTCACTGGGTCCGCCTCGTTGTTGCATACTGGAGCATAGGCAGAAGTCATGGGGCCCAAATCATTGCCCAGTAGTACTTCGGCAGTTAAATTATCCATTAGGCCCACGTTCACAGCCCCCTTTCCCGCTCCACAATCAAGATGCACTTTAGCTGTTGGAATTTTGTACACATCCCCCCCCGCCACTCTAATGGCCACAGTCTGTCCGGATCGCTTGTGCTCTGGCACCAAATGACTCTGTACCAGCGTGATAGTAGCCCCTGTGTCTCGCAATCCCTCGGTAGATCGCCCCTCGAGCCATACCCTCTGCCGATGGTGCTGGCGGTTATCTGAGGCAGCATATACAGGGTCTGCCTCGTGAAGCGGCCCCACATATCCCTCCATAGGGGCCTCTTGGTTAACACAGAGGGCCCGGGCCGGACGATAGGACCCAGAGGGGTAATTGTAATTCCTGGGTGTCTGGTGCGTATTAAGGGGGCAGCTAGCCATGAAATGCCCTGGTTGCTTGCATCGGTGGCAAGTCGGTCTGGGACGCTCAGAGCTGTTATTGGGTGGTCCTGAGTGTCGGACGGGCCCTGTGGGCACCGGGGCTCGGAATTCAGCACGAGGGGGTGCACGGTAAACCTCTCTGGGTTCGACCCGTGCTGGAGCTCGGTAGTTCATGGGTTCGTGAAGACGGGAGTCATAATGTTCATCGGCCAATTTGGCTGCTTCTTCTAAGGTAGAAGGCCGCCTGTCTCGCAGCCATTCCTTCCCTTGCTGTTCCATGCCATTATAAAAATGTTCTAAGAGAAACAATTGTAAAATTTCCTCCCCAGTCACCGCTTTACTTCCGCTCAGCCAGTGATTTGCCGCTCTCCGCATTCGGTGCGCCCATTCCATATGGGTATCGTTAGGCTTCTTTTCCGTGCCCCGAAACTGTCGGCGATACGTGTCCGGAGTTACAGCGTACCGTCGCAACAGTGTCTCCTTAACTAGCTCATACTGTGTCACTTCCTCAGCACCCAGAGTACGAAAGGCTTCCAGGGCTCGCCCGGATAGTTTCCCAGACAATATCGTGGGCCACTCTCTGTTGGGAATCTGGTGCAGGGCACATTGCCTTTCGAAGTCCGCCAAATATTCATCAATCCCTGTCTCATTCTCTAGGAAGGGTCGAAATGCCGCATAGGGTATCTTGGGCCTCCCAGCATTTTCGACAGGGATGATTACCTGCGGGGCTTCAGCATTGCGGTGTGCGTTCGCTAGGTTGAGTTCGTGGGCTCGAGTCTCTCGTATATCCTCGTCCGCCTCCGCCATCAACTGCTGTACCAATTCCATGGAGGGGTTCGGCCCGTATAATGAGAGCCTTTCCCGAACAATCCTGGTTTTTTCGTCACTAATCGTGGTCGGTGTTTCCGCCATTGTGAAGCTCTGATCCAGTTCGGTCAATTCTGCGATCAGCTCTCTCCTCGGCCGGTTGCTGGCGTACCCCCCTCTGCTTTCAAGTAAATCTTTTAGGGTTGTACGCTTCAATTTTTCGTAAGCGCTCTCCATCCGTTCTGTACCTCTCCTAGGAAATCCAGGAAAATCCCGCCGCTGCCGCCAAATGTTACGGTTACCCTTAGTCTCGCTGAGAGATGGACCGCTTAGTAGCCTGGATCCCTATTGCTAAAGAGGGGAGAAGCTGCTTTCCATAGTATTCTATATGAGTCTCGCAAATATAGAATAATCTCCCTTAGCTGCAGTACAGCTAGGATACCCTTCTGCCCACAAAAACGAGTCAACGCTGCGATTGAGGGTCAAACAAGAACTCAGGACTGGGATGCCCAGCCTGCTTTTTATTAAGGTTACATGCACACAGGGCACTCCCAGGGGGAGAGGGGGGGAAGCACAAAATCCCCCATCACACATTTAGATAGAGAGCACTGTCCTTTGACAGGCCACAATAGGATTACAGTACTTAAGATAACAAGTTTACAAGTTCATCTTATCAATTAGCAGTCTGGCTCCAGAGGTGATTAGACAATAGTTTCTAAAAGCTGAAAAAAAAGAGTTAACTCTTTATGAAATGATACTTGTTACGGTTTTCTTGGAGCCCTTCTTAGGCGCTGGCTTGCTGGTTCAGGCATTGCTGCTGGGAAATAAGCTCTTCAGAACAAAATAACTAATGCTTCTGTAACAAATACATTTGCTGTTATTTTTTTTTTGTTATGTTTACTGTTAAATTTTTTGTTGTTATTTTTTTACTTTTAATGTGCCAGATTTTTACATTTCACTAATATATTTTTTTTTCTAAAATGGGGCTGTTCTTTTTTTTTTTTTTTTACAAAAACCCCTGTCAAACCTATGCATGGGGGACATAGGTGTTCTCAAGGTGCCTTGCAGAAAACAACCTGTAGTATTTTTTTTGCACTAACTTACAACAGTCTCTCCTAAATCATAGTCAAAAAGCAATGTGTGTGTAAAAATGAAAATTGAAAAAATGCCACCATACACTTTCTCCAATTTTTTTAGCTAAAACAGTTACTTCAAATGCATCAAAGCACACCATATACAATACCTTGGGGTGTCAACATTTCAAAAATATGCACATTCATGGCAATAAATAAAAGTGGGGTTTACAATAGGCCCCAAACTAAAGATAGGCCTATCAGAAGAAATACTCTCACTTAATAACTAAAATCACAAGTCATAAAATTGTAACATAACCTTCCCAAAATCCTGGCAAACCTATGCATGGGGGGCATAGGTGTACTCAGGGTGCCTAGCAGAAAACAACCTGAAGTATTTTTTTGCACTAACTTACAACAGTCTCTCCTAAATCATAGTCAAAAAGCAATGTGTGTGTAAAAATGAAAATTGAAAAAATGCCACCATACACTTTCTCCAATTTTTTTTAGCTAAAACAGTTACTTCAAATGCATCAAAGCACACCATATACAATACCTTGGGGTGTCAACATTTCAAAAATATGCACATTCATGGAAACAAATAAATTGGGGTATGTTAAAATACCCCCAAAAAGACAATAGGCAAAGAAAATATGTTAAATGTGAAAAAAAAATCACAAACGCATGTTGGACATTTGGCATTACACCCCCCGAACAAGCCAAGAAACTTATGCATAGGTGGTATCACTGTACTCAGGAGATGTTGGTGAACACATATTGGGGTCTTCTTTGGCAGTAACACATAACAGGAGCTGAGAATTCATGTCTAAAGTACAATGTGTGTGAAAAATAACACACAAAAAATGACTGCCTAATAGTTTGACAAAGAATTAGTGCATGGAAAGTGTTAAAATACCAGCATTTGAAATACCCTAGGGTGTCTACTTTTCAAAAATATATGGTTTGATGGGGGTAAATTACATTGGCCGGCTTCAGAAATGTCCTACATAGGACATGGGTGCATGGGATGTGAAAATTCCAAGTTGAAAAACTGGAATGCGCCCCCTAAAAATAAGGCCTTTTAGCCCCCAGAGAACCCAACACACCTATACATGGGTGGTATCACTGTACTCAGGAGATGTTGTTGAATACATATTGAGGTTTTTTTTGGCAGTAACACATAACAGGGACTGAGAATATATGCCTAAAGTACAACGTGTGTGAAAAATAACACAAAAAAAATGACTACCCAAAAGTTTGACAAAGACTAGTGGTTGAAATAGTGCATGGAAAGTGTTAAAATACCAGCATTTGAAATACCCTAGGGTGTCTACTTTTCAAAAATATATGGTTTGATGGGGGTAATTTACATTGGCTGGCTTCAGAAATGTCCCAAATAGGACATGGGTGCATGATGACAGATGTGAAAATTCCAAGTTGAAAAACTGGAATGCGCCCCCTAAAATTAAGGCCTTTTAGCCCCCAGAGAACCCGACACACCTATACATGGGGGGTATCACTGTACTCAGGAGATGTTGTTGAATACATATTGAGGTTTTTTTTGGCAGTAACACATAACAGGGACTGAGAATATATGCCTAAAGTACAATGTGTGTGAAAAATAATGCAAAAAAATGACTACCTAAAAGTTTGACAAAGACTAGTGGTTGAATTAGTGCATGGAAAGTGTTAAAATACCAGCATTTGAAATACCCTAGGGTGTCTACTTTTCAAAAATATATGGTTTGATGGGGGTAATTTACATTGGCCGGCTTCAGAAATGTCCCAAATAGGACATGGGTGCATGATGACAGATGTGAAAATTCCAAGTTGAAAAACTGGAATGCGCCCCCTAAAATTAAGGCCTTTTAGCCCCCAGAGAACCCGACACACCTATACATGGGGGGTATCACTGTACTCAGGAGATGTTGTTGAATACATATTGAGGGTTTTTTTGGCAGTAACACATAACAGGGACTGAAAATATATGTCTAAAGTACAATGTGTGTGAAAAATAATGCAAAAAAATGACTACCTAAAAGTTTGACAAAGACTAGTGGTTGAATTAGTGCATGGAAAGTGTTAAAATACCAGCATTTGAAATACCCTAGGGTGTCTACTTTTCAAAAATATATGGTTTGATGGGGGTAATTTACATTGGCCGGCTTCAGAAATGTCCCAAATAGGACATGGGTGCATGATGACAGATGTGAAAATTCCAAGTTGAAAAACTGGAATGCGCCCCCTAAAATTAAGGCCTTTTAGCCCCCAGAGAACCCGACACACCTATACATGGGGGGTATCACTGTACTCAGGAGATGGTGTTGAATACATATTGAGTTTTTTTTTGGCAGTAACACATAACAGGGACTGAGAATATATGCCTAAAGTACAATGTGTGTGAAAAATAATGCAAAAAAATGACTACCTAAAAGTTTGACAAAGACTAGTGGTTGAATTAGTGCACGGAAAGTGTTAAAATACCAGCATTTGAAATACCCTAGGGTGTCTACTTTTCAAAAATATATGGTTTGATGGGGGTAATTTACATTGGCCGGCTTCAGAAATGTCCCAAATAGGACATGGGTGCATGATGACAGATGTGAAAATTCCAAGTTGAAAAACTGGAATGCGCCCCCTAAAATTAAGGCCTTTTAGCCCCCAGAGAACCCGACACACCTATACATGGGGGGTATCACTGTACTCAGAAGTTGTTGTTGAACACATATTGAGGTGTTTTTGGTCAGTAACATATAACAGGAACTGAGAATCCATGCCTAAAGTACAATGCGTGTGAAAAATAACACACCAAAATGACTACCCAAAAGTTTGACAAAGACTGGTGGTTGAATTAGTGCATGCAAAGTGTTAAAATACCAGCATTTGAAATACCCTAGGGTGTCTACTTTTTAAAAATATATGGTTTGATGGGGGTAATTTGCATTGTCCGGCTTCAGAAATGTCCCAAATAGGACATGGGTGCATGACGACAGATGTGAAAATTCCAAATTAAAAAACTGGAATGCGCCCCCTAAAAATAAGGCCTTTTAGCCCCCAGAGAACCCAACAGACCTATACATGGGTGGTATCACTGTACTCAGGAGATGCTGCTGAAGACATATTGGGGTGTTATTTGGCAGTAACCCTTAACGTTCTCAGTAAATGTATTCTTGAATTGCTATTTTGTCAAAAAATCACCACTTTTTTTTTTTTTTTTCAAACTTTGGCATAGATTGGTGGTAAAATAGTTGCATGGAAAGAGTCAAAATACCCCATGTTTAATACCTTAGGTTGTGTTCTTTTAAAAAATATATATATGTGAAGGGTTAATCAGGGATTCCTGACAGATATCAGTGTTCCAATGTAACTATCGCTAATTTTTTAAAAATTTTTTTGGAAATAGCAAAGTGCTACTTGTACTTATTGCCCTATAACTTGCAAAAAAAGCAAAGAACATGTAAACATTGAGTATTTCTAAACTCAGGACAAAATTTAGAAACTATTTAGCATAGGAGTTTTTTGGTAGTTGTTGAAGTGTAGGAGATTTTGAGGGTCAAAGTTAGAAAAAGTGTGTTTTTTTCAATTTTTTCCTCATATTTTATAACATTTTTTATAGTAAATTATAAGATATGATGAAAATAATGGTATCTTTAGAAAGTCCATTTAATGGCGAGAAAAACGGTATATAATATGTGTGGGTACAGTAAATGAGTAAGAGGAAAATTACAGCTAAACACAAACACCGCAGAAATGTAAAAATAGCCTTGGTCCCAAACGGACAGAAAATGGAAAAGTGTTGCGGTCATTAAGGGGTTAAGGAAAAGAAATACCCAGACAAAATTGTCGACAAGGCATACGAAAGAGCAAAAATTCTGGACAGAAAATCCCTGATTCAAAATAGAAAAATGCCTACAAACACAATAGCTAAGAGTAAAGTGAAATTTGTCACTACGTTTAATGATGGTCATTGGAAAATTAAAAACATCTTAAACAAACATTGGGGGATATTACAAAAAGATCCGTTGTTAAAAGATGTAATTGGAAATAACCCAGATGTCATCTACAGAAAAAAACAAAATCAAAAGTCACTGCTTGAACCTAGTGCTATCAGAAGTAACAAAAAAATTACTAACCAAAAAAAGAATTTAACCACTACTGTGTTAAAAGGCTTCCACAAGTGCTTTAGAAAGAATTGCGTCTGTTGTGAACACACACATCATTCGAAACTATTTAACAAATTTGCCATAAAAACAGAAAATGAAGAAAAGTTCCCAATAAAGAAATGATTAAATTGTAAATCTGACTATGTAGTCTATATGTTGGAATGTACCTGTGATAACCCTTTGAGGTACATAGGACGCACTAAAAGAAATCTTAAAACCAGATGTTTGGAACACATGAAAAATATTGAAGCGGGCATATTAAACACCCCCCTTATCCAAAATTTTAGTCAAAAACATAATAAAAACAAAAATGACTTTTACATTAAAGCAATAGAGCAAATTAACACTAAAAAGAGAGGTGGCAGCAGACTACTTGAGCTGAGAAAAATAGAAACTTTTTGGATCTTTTCATTAAATACTCTTGAACAAAATGGGCTAAATAGGGACATAGATTTAGCAGCATTCCTCTGAATTGCATATTGCCACAAGTTTTAAACTAATAAACTGACTATATATAACAAATAACAAAATTTATACTCAGCTAACATCTACTTATAAAATAGTTAAGAACATAGCTAAAGACCTGTTAGTCCCTGCTCTTTATACTTCTTTTATGGTAACCCCCGCAAATAGGTTTGGTTAATAGAGATGTATCAGTTTTTTCATTCCTTGTACACATTAGGTATTTTATCATCAGTAATACATTGCCAGTTGCCCTTTTACTGTGAAAATGAAGCATTTGGGCTCTACTACTACCTTTAACTCTCCCCATTACATATACATACATTTATGTTTGGGTTCTGAGTGTAGATACTGCAAATGATGGCTGGGGACATACCTGCTATATATAAAAAGTTTTTTTGGATTAAGATTCTAAAACGCTATATATAGCGAGTAATGGCTCAATACAGCAAGTCATAATATACGCAGAATGTATTGAATGATAACAATTGGTAGATGCATTATATAGTGAGCTATGTGCATTATATATTGTGCTAAGTGTTCCCTTTTTTATATTTATTGCCTAAATTACGTTTATATACTTTTATGGATGACCATTTTAACTTTTTTAACATTTTTACCATTAACTATTTATTATGGTTTTTAACTTGCCTGTTAAATCTGAGCAAGGCCCTTTTTTAAGTTTGAAAGTAATACTTTTATATCTTCTAATTGCAAATAATGTAATACTTTAAGTGCATCTATGTATGTAAATACATACACCAAGATGCCCTTAACAAATATGGCGACGGCAGCTCCCTGCTAAGGACCAATAGAGCCCCACTACGCTACAAAAGACAGAATGGGAGGGGGGCGGCCCCTACCTCTGACGAAGCAACTAATAGCGTTGCGAAACGCGTAAGGCTCCGCCCCCCGCCACACGTAGTACCCGCTTCTCCATAGACGCCGATACATCCCAGCTCTCCGTATCACACACCTGGTTGTGTGTCCGGGGGTAAGCCGGTATCGAGCTGTGAGAGGGTTCATTACTATTTTCTATTACACAGCAGCTAAATAACTGGTTGCAGGACATATCTCTCTGTTAGATTGTCGATACACCTGTTAGTGCTGCATTTTATAGTCACTGTAATCGCTGGTGGCTTTTTATGTTTGTTTATGTTTGGTATGTCCATATATGTTTATACCTGCACCAATAAATATACTGTTTAACACACATATATTTGCACTCCCCGTTTGTTCTGTTTCCCACATTTCACCTTGCCCCTGAGTGCTGCAGTGGATGCAGCTTAACACCGCTGTCCTGAAACTTCAGAGACTATTTCTACACAGCCCAAGAGCACAGAGATATTGTGTGGTAACCAGCAAAAAGGAACAATCAGGGAGGAAACAGCTATAACCTGGGTCCTATTGATACCTCATACGAATTGAGGTTGAATCACATGAGTGGTTTTATTTCACCTTACTATTTGAGCAACTGTACCTACAGGCTTCACTAGGGGCGCCTTTCTTGTGCGCTTCTTCACATCTTCTTTTCCAGATATATATATATACACACACACACATACACATTAAAACAAGTGTGTATATATATCTATATATACACACACACATACATATTAAAACAAGTGTGTATATATATCTATATATACACACACACATACATATTAAAACAAGTGTGTATATATATATATATATATATATATATATATACAGGGAGTGCAGAATTATTAGGCAAGTTGTATTTTTGAGGATTAATTTTATTATTGAACAACAACCATGTTCTCAATGAACCCAAAAAACTCATTAATATCAAAGCTGAATAGTTTTGGAAGTAGTTTTTAGTTAAAGGTATATTATAGGGGGATATCTGTGTGTGCAGGTGACTATTACTGTGCATAATTATTAGGCAACTTAACAAAAAACAAATATATACCCATTTCAATTATTTATTTTTACCAGTGAAACCAATATAACATCTCAACCTTCACAAATATACATTTCTGACATTCAAAAACAAAAGAAAAACAAATCAGTGACCAATATAGCCACCTTTCTTTGCAAGGACACTCAAAAGCCTGCCATCCATGGATTCTGTCAGTGTTTTGATCTGTTCACCATCAATATTGCGTGCAGAAGCAACCACAGCCTCCCAGACACTGTTCAGAGAGGTGTACTGTTTTCCCTCCTTGTAAATCTCACATTTGATGATGGACCACAGGTTCTCAATGGGGTTCAGATCAGGTGAACAAGGAGGCCATGTCATTAGATTTTCTTCTTTTATATCCTTTCTTGCCAGCCACGCTGTGGAGTACTTGGACGCGTGTGATGGAGCATTGTCCTGCATGAAAATCATGTTTTTCTTAAAGGATGCAGACTTCTTCCTGTACCACTGCTTGAAGAAGGTGTCTTCCAGAAACTGGCAGTAGGACTGGGAGTTGAGCTTAACTCCATCCTCAACCCGAAAAGGCCCCACAAGCTCATCTTTGATGATACCAGCCCAAACCAGTACTCTACCGCCACCTTGCTGGCGTCTGAGTCGGACTGGAGCTCTCTGCCCTTTACCAATCCAGCCACGGGCCCATCCATCTGGCCCATCAAGACTCACTCTCATTTCATCAGTCCATAAAACCTTAGAAAAATCAGTCTTGAGATATTTCTTGGCCCAATCTTGACGTTTCAGCTTGTGTGTCTTGTTCAGTGGTGGTTGTCTTTCAGCCTTTCTTACCTTGGCCATGCCTCTAATTATTGCACACCTTGTGCTTTTGGGCACTCCAGTGATGTTGCAGCTCTGAAATATGGCCAAACTGGTGGCAAGTGGCATCTTGGCAGCAGCACGCTTGACTTTTCTCAGTTCATGGGCAGTTATTTTGCGCCTTGGTTTTTCCACACTCTTCTTGCGACCCTGTTGACTATTTTGAATGAAACGCTTGATTGTTCGATGATCACGCTTCAGAAGCTTTGCAATTTTAAGAGTGCTGCATCCCTCTGCAAGATATCTCACTATTTTTGACTTTTCTGAGCCTGTCAAGTCCTTCTTTTGCAACAATATTTCAAGGTGTTGTGTTCGACTAGTACAGTGCGATAATAGTGTCCATATGACTCTTGTGAACAACCCCTCATTAGAGGCCCCAACAGGTGCGGGAATCACAGAGTTTACAGGTAAAAAAGAACCGTTCCTATAATATACACTTTAGACTTATAATATGCATAAACAGCGTGCTTACCACTCCGGTGTCAATCGATAACTGTATATTTCAGACAGTTCAGCTTGGTAGCGGATACAAATGACTCAGAAGTACTTGTTAGTAAACCGTCTGCCCTCCGGCTTGAACGCTGTATATACTTCACTGTTAATTTCAACAGGTGAGTACCTGTGACATATGCTGTCCTATGTTAGAACTGTTGGAGCTCTCCTGAACTCGTATTAAATATCAACAAATATGCAACAAAGTTTCACAGTTCAATCAATAGGATTTCAGAGAGAGAGAGAGAGATGATAAGTGAAATTTAAAATGTCATTTTATTAGATTCGTTAAAACAGACCTGGCACAGCACACAGAAATCCCCACTGCTGACGCGTTTCCTGCCTCACGGGCAGTTCATCAGAGCATACAGAGATCACCTGAAGCTGCTGTTTTACACACACAGGTACACCAAAAGAGACCAATCACATAGAAGCTAGGTGAGTGCAGAAGACACCCACCCTTTAACTCCTTCCATTTCATTAACATATTGTACATTATTTAAATGTGACTGAACCAATTGGGTTCCTAAGGAATAACAGCACAAAAAATACAAAATAAAAAACAAAGTTGAAAAATAAAAAAATTGAATGTTTAGAATAAGCTCTGATTTGGGAACATTTTGAATCGTAACAATTTATCTATAGTTGTTACGCCTATAATCTGATGTTTCAAAATTGCTAAAGTTTAATAATAATAATAATGAAAATAAAAGTACAAGTGAGTTAACCCATTATTGTTAAAGTATATAAGATAAATGCAAAATGTTAACTAAGGGTAATCACCAGGACTGTGTCAGTCAAAAAATGAACAAAGAAAAAATTAAATAAATAACTTTAAGCAAATGATTAAGCCAACTATTCAGTGTTTGATTACATATTCCTGAAAAGGCACATACCAAGGTAGCATTACTTTTGAATTACAAAGACACTAAATTCTGAAATTGCATGAATTGTAAAAAGTATGTAAAAAATACATATGTAAAAGATATCTTTACAAGGGGCCAGACTGGACAAAGTAACACCTATCTTTCTACAGTCTATAATCTATAAATGTAAATCAGCTCCTATCTATGAACAGTTTGACATCGCTAATTTTATTTATTCCCAATGGATGACCTGTTTTTAAAGTGTGAATCCAAAAGATTTCTCTTTTTGATAGGGCCTGATATCTATCTCCTCCTCTAACTCCCAGTGTGACTTGCTCAATCCCCTGAAAAAGAAAGTGAGCAAGTCCATTGGTATGTGTGAAAAAATGTTTTGCAACTGGAGTCTTTGGAACCTCTGCTTCCAATGACAGCAGATGCTCTCTTATGCGATCTTTGAGATTCCTTGAAGTAAGGCCAACGTATTGAAAATTGCAAAATGAGCAAGTTATGAGATAAATTACATACACAGTATTACAATTGATCGATTCTCTTATTTTATAGGAAATCCCAGTCTGCCTAGATATGAAACTATTACCTACGAGTGCATAGTCACAGCACTTGCATGGTTTAGTACCACATTTGTGAAAGCCGATATTAGTTGGTAACCAATTATTTTTTGTATTCTCCCTGGTTTTAATTTTGGAAGAGAAATTCTTTCTTATTTTGTCACCTATAGTATCAGATCTGCTAGCAACAAAGTTACAATTACCAGATATCAACCTGAGATCAGCATCTCTCTCCAGCAATGGTAATCTTGTTTTGATTATATTGCAGATATCTCCAAACTGTCTACTATATTTGGTGACAAAATTAATACCTTTTTTTTGTTTCAATCCCTGATCAGAATTAGGAGTAATACGATCTTTTAGTAAATTATTTCTATCAAAGCTTGACACCAAATTAGACTGTTTCTTTAGGGACTCTAAGTCATAACCTCTGGCTACCAAGCGCTCTGTTAAGTCATTGGCATGTTTCCAATAATCACTTAGATTAGTACAGTTGCGTCTAAGTCTAATATATTGGCCCTTTGGTATCCCCTTTTTTAAATGTTTGGGATGGGAAGAGTCTGCCCTAAGAATAGTGTTGCCACTTATTTCTTTCCTATATGATTCTGTAAATATTGTTTGACCATCATTCCTAAGGTATATATCAAGATAAGGAATGCTACTGTGGGATGCACTGAACGTGAACCTGAGATTGCCATCATTAGAATTAAGATAGTCTATAAAATGATTTAGTTCACCCTCAGTGCCATCCCACACCAGCAAAATATCGTCTATATACCTGGTATACATCTTAATATTGTTATTAAAGATGTTACTTTCACTGAAAATTTTAAGAATTTCAAAATTTGCCAAATAGAGATTTGCATACGAGGGGGCAAATTTTGCCCCCATCGCAGTACCCCTAAGTTGAATGAAAAATTCTCCATTGAAAATGAAAAAGTTTCTGTTCAATAGAAAAGATGTAGCCATTAGAATAAATTCTATCAAATCAGCATCATACCCAGAATATCTCTCCAACATTTTTTTCATGGCATTTAGCCCCAAATTGTGCGGAATACATGAGTATAAAGAGATTACATCTATGGTGACAAAAAGAAAACTCTTTTTCCATTCAAAATTTTCAGAAAGACGCTATTACAGTCAATGACACATGCAATTTTAAATATCTTTGTGACATAGTGTCTTTGTGTGAGCTACAAGATGTTGATCTAGATACTGGCAGTTATACAAAACAATGCTTGATTAAAGAGTCGAAACCTAGTGTTTTTTTACCAGTGAATGCTAGAAATGATGTCATTGAGCTTTTCCACTCTATTTTGGAACAAGACCTCATCTCTTTATCAGAGAAAGTAATCAATAATGAAAAGACAGGCAAACACACTTATAAAAACATAAGCAATAAAGAGACACAGGCACTAATGAATTTAAAAAATAATCAAGACATAGTGATTGTTGACTCAGATAAAGGGGGATCCATTGTGGTCTTAGATAAAACTGATTATTTAAAAGAAGCCTATAGGCAATTGGATGACATCAATACTTATAAAAAAATGACATTTAATCCTACAAACAAATTCCAGAAAGAATTGAGACATCTTTTGGATTTGGGGCTGGAGAACTCCATACTCACTACCAAAACATGTGATTTTGTCTTTGTTGAGAACCCAAGAGTACTGGTTTTCAAATTTTTACCTAAGATACACAAATCTTTGGTTAATCCCCCAGGGAGACCAATCATTTCTGCGATTGGCTCCCTGGGGGAGAAATTGGGTCAATGGGTTGATGCCCAATTACAACCAATTGTGCAATCGCTACCTGGGTTTCTAAGAGATACAAAACATCTGATCAGGCTAATTCAAAATTTTGAATGGAAAAAGAGTTTTCTTTTTGTCACCATAGATGTAATCTCTTTATACTCATGTATTCCGCACAATTTGGGGCTAAATGCCATGAAAAAAATGTTGGAGAGATATTCTGGGTATGATGCTGATTTGATAGAATTTATTCTAATGGCTACATCTTTTCTATTGAACAGAAACTTTTTCATTTTCAATGGAGAATTTTTCATTCAACTTAGGGGTACTGCGATGGGGGCAAAATTTGCCCCCTCGTATGCAAATCTCTATTTGGCAAATTTTGAAATTCTTAAAATTTTCAGTGAAAGTAACATCTTTAATAACAATATTAAGATGTATACCAGGTATATAGACGATATTTTGCTGGTGTGGGATGGCACTGAGGGTGAACTAAATCATTTTATAGACTATCTTAATTCTAATGATGGCAATCTCAGGTTCACGTTCAGTGCATCCCACAGTAGCATTCCTTATCTTGATATATACCTTAGGAATGATGGTCAAACAATATTTACAGAATCATATAGGAAAGAAATAAGTGGCAACACTATTCTTAGGGCAGACTCTTCCCATCCCAAACATTTAAAAAAGGGGATACCAAAGGGCCAATATATTAGACTTAGACGCAACTGTACTAATCTAAGTGATTATTGGAAACATGCCAATGACTTAACAGAGCGCTTGGTAGCCAGAGGTTATGACTTAGAGTCCCTAAAGAAACAGTCTAATTTGGTGTCAAGCTTTGATAGAAATAATTTACTAAAAGATCGTATTACTCCTAATTCTGATCAGGGATTGAAACAAAAAAAAGGTATTAATTTTGTCACCAAATATAGTAGACAGTTTGGAGATATCTGCAATATAATCAAAACAAGATTACCATTGCTGGAGAGAGATGCTGATCTCAGGTTGATATCTGGTAATTGTAACTTTGTTGCTAGCAGATCTGATACTATAGGTGACAAAATAAGAAAGAATTTCTCTTCCAAAATTAAAACCAGGGAGAATACAAAAAATAATTGGTTACCAACTAATATCGGCTTTCACAAATGTGGTACTAAACCATGCAAGTGCTGTGACTATGCACTCGTAGGTAATAGTTTCATATCTAGGCAGACTGGGATTTCCTATAAAATAAGAGAATCGATCAATTGTAATACTGTGTATGTAATTTATCTCATAACTTGCTCATTTTGCAATTTTCAATACGTTGGCCTTACTTCAAGGAATCTCAAAGATCGCATAAGAGAGCATCTGCTGTCATTGGAAGCAGAGGTTCCAAAGACTCCAGTTGCAAAACATTTTTTCACACATACCAATGGACTTGCTCACTTTCTTTTTCAGGGGATTGAGCAAGTCACACTGGGAGTTAGAGGAGGAGATAGATATCAGGCCCTATCAAAAAGAGAAATCTTTTGGATTCACACTTTAAAAACAGGTCATCCATTGGGAATAAATAAAATTAGCGATGTCAAACTGTTCATAGATAGGAGCTGATTTACATTTATAGATTATAGACTGTAGAAAGATAGGTGTTACTTTGTCCAGTCTGGCCCCTTGTAAAGATATCTTTTAGATATGTATTTTTTACATACTTTTTACAATTCATGCAATTTCAGAATTTAGTGTCTTTGTAATTCAAAAGTAATGCTACCTTGGTATGTGCCTTTTCAGGAATATGTAATCAAACACTGAATAGTTGGCTTAATCATTTGCTTAAAGTTATTTATTTAATTTTTTCTTTGTTCATTTTTTGACTGACACAGTCCTGGTGATTACCCTTAGTTAACATTTTGCATTTATCTTATATACTTTAACAATAATGGGTTAACTCACTTGTACTTTTATTTTCATTATTATTATTATTAAACTTTAGCAATTTTGAAACATCAGATTATAGGCGTAACAACTATAGATAAATTGTTACGATTCAAAATGTTCCCAAATCAGAGCTTATTCTAAACATTCAATTTTTTTATTTTTCAACTTTGTTTTTTATTTTGTATTTTTTGTGCTGTTATTCCTTAGGAACCCAATTGGTTCAGTCACATTTAAATAATGTACAATATGTTAATGAAATGGAAGGAGTTAAAGGGTGGGTGTCTTCTGCACTCACCTAGCTTCTATGTGATTGGTCTCTTTTGGTGTACCTGTGTGTGTAAAACAGCAGCTTCAGGTGATCTCTGTATGCTCTGATGAACTGCCCGTGAGGCAGGAAACGCGTCAGCAGTGGGGATTTCTGTGTGCTGTGCCAGGTCTGTTTTAACGAATCTAATAAAATGACATTTTAAATTTCACTTATCATCTCTCTCTCTCTCTGAAATCCTATTGATTGAACTGTGAAACTTTGTTGCAAGTCCTTCTTTTGACCCATTTTGCCAAAGGAAAGGAAGTTGCCTAATTATTATGCACACCTGATATAGGGTGTTGATGTCATTAGACCACACCCCTTCTCATTACAGAGATGCACATCACCTAATATGCTTAATTGGTAGTAGGCTTTCGAGCCTATACAGCTTGGAGTAAGACAACATGCATAAAGAGGATGATGTGGTCAAAATACTCATTTGGCTAATAATTCTGCACTCCCTGTATATATTTTTTTTATTATTCATGTTTCCATATATTCATTTATCCATATACTCAATTATTCCCATCTCCTTTACTATATATTCCTTTAATACCGGCATTGGTTCATATTTATCAAGCTCCATATGGAGCTTGATGCCCCGTGTTTCTGCTCTGAGCAGGCGGACAGACATCGCCGGAAATCAACCCGATCGAGTACGATCGGGTTGATTGACACCCCCCTGCTGGCAGCCGATTGGCCACAAGTCAGCAGGGGGCGGCGTTGCACCAGCAGCTCTTGTAAGCTGCTGGTGCAATGCTGAATATGGAGAGCGTATTGCTCGCCGTATTCAGCAAGGTCTGGCGGACCTGATCCGCACTGTCGGATCAGGTCCGCCAGACTTTCATAAATAGGGGCCATTGGCTATAAATTAAATATCAAGATGGCTACACTTTCCTGCAGAATATGTAGGTCTGCTCTTATTTTGACTCTCATACATGCTTTGTAAATGTGTGCCCCCTCGTGAAAAAAAATGCCCCCCATTTAATTTGTTCTGGAACCGACCCTGTTCAGCACATTATTATTATCAGGTATTTGTAGAGTGCCAACAGGTTCCGCAGCGCATCACTAGTGATGTCCCCAACTGTTTGCCGGAGAACAGTTGCCGGCGAACATAGCTTGTTCGCGTTCACCGCGGCGGGCGAACATATGCGATGTTCGATTCGCCCCCTATTCGTCATCATTGAGTAATCTTTGACCCTGTATCTCACAGTCTGCAGACACATTACAGCCAATCAGCAGCAGACACTCCCTCCCAGCTTATGTGTAGCAGCCATTTTAGAATCATTGTGATCCTGCATTCTTAGTGAGAGCAGTGTTTTTGCTGCTGCTGCTGCTGCTGATTGTATAGGCAAATTGATAGCTAGGATAGTGTATTCAGTCTCCACTACAGTCCTGAAGGACTCATCTGATCTCTGCTGTAAGGACAGCACCCCAAAAAGCCCTTTATAGGGCTAGAATTTCAGCCCAAAAAGCCCTTTTTAGGGCTAGAACTTCAGTCTTTTTTTTTTTGCATTTGCCTGCCTGCCAGCCTGTGGCTGTGTGTGAGGCTCACAGCATATACTGTGCCTACTTGCTCACTGCCTCCACTCATATCTGGTGTAACATTATTTTAAATTACATTAGTTTGCTAATTGCTAGTGTAATCTAATTTCATTTTCCATCAGGCCTGTGTGCCAGGCCCACAGCATATACTGTGATTAATTGCTCTGTGCCACCACTCATATCTGGTGGTGTACCATTAGTGTAAATTTAAAAAAAAATAATTTAACATTAGTTTGTTAGTGTAATCTAATTTCATTTTCCATCAGGCCTGTGTCTCTCAGGCCCACAGCATATACTGTGATTAATTGCTCTGTGCCCCCACTCATATCTGGTGTAACATTATTGTAAATTTAAAAAAAAAAACTTTTACATTAGTTTGCTAATTGCTAGTGTAATCTAATTTCATTTTCCATCAGGCCTGTGTGTAAGAATAGTACTACTTAACACAACCTAGTTACCATGGGTCCCAGACCGCATGTCTTGTTGTTATATTTTGTCAGGGTAATCATGCAGGCCATATAGACCTCCCCCAATAGGGGGAGTAACAGGGATTAAAGTGCTAAGAATAGTACTACTTAACACAATCTAGTTACCATGGGTCCCAGACCGCATGTCTTGTTGTTATATTTTGTCAGGGTAATCATGCAGGCCATATAGACCTCCACCGATAGGGCGAGTAACAGGGATTAAAGTGCTAAGAATAGTACTACTTAACACAACCTAGTTACCATGGGTCCCAGACCGCATGTCTTGTTGTTATATTTTGTCAGGGTAATCATGCAGGCCATATAGACCTCCCCCGATAGGGGGAGTAACACGTATTAAAGTGCTAACAATAGTACTACTTAACACAACCTAGTTACCATAGGTCCCAGACCGCATGTCTTGTTGTTATATTTTGTCAGGGTTATCGGGCAGGCCATATAGACCTCCCCCGATAGGGGGAGTAACACGTATTAAAGTGCTAAGAATAGTACTACTTAACACAACCTAGGCCTAGATTTGGAGTTCGGCGGTAAAAGGGCTGCTAACACTCCGCTGGCTTTTTTCTGGCCGCACCATAAATTTAACTCTGGTATCGAGAGTTTAATCAAATGCTGCGTTAGGCTCCAAAAAAGGAGCGTAGAGCATTTTTACCGCAAATGCAACTCTCGATACCAGAGTTGCTTACGGACGCGGCCGGCCTCAAAAACGTGCTCGTGCACGATTCCCCCATAGGAAACAATGGGGCTGTTTGAGCTGAAAAAAAACCTAACACCTGCAAAAAAGCAGCGTTCAGCTCCTAACGCAGCCCCATTGTTTCCTATGGGGAAACACTTCCTACGTCTGCACCTAACACTCTAACATGTACCCCGAGTCTAAACACCCCTAACCTTACACTTATTAACCCCTAATCTGCCGCCCCCGCTATCGCTGACCCCTGCATATTTTTTTAAACCCCTAATCTGCCGCTCCGTAAACCGCCGCAACCTACGTTATCCCTATGTACCCCTAATCTGCTGCCCTAACATCGCCGACCCCTATATTATATTTATTAACCCCTAATCTGCCCCCCTCAACGTCGCCGACACCTGCCTACACTTATTAACCCCTAATCTGCCGAGCGGACCTGAGCGCTACTATAATAAAGTTATTAACCCCTAATCCGCCTCACTAACCCTATCATAAATAGTATTAACCCCTAATCTGCCCTCCCTAACATCGCCGACACCTAACTTCAATTATTAACCCCTAATCTTCCGATCGGAGCTCACCGCTATTCTAATAAATGGATTAACCCCTAAAGCTAAGTCTAACCCTAACACTAACACCCCCCTAACTTAAATATAATTTTTATCTAACGAAATTAATTAACTCTTATTAAATAAATTATTCCTATTTAAAGCTAAATACTTACCTGTAAAATACATCCTAATATAGCTACAATATAAATTATAATTATATTATAGCTATTTTAGGATTAATATTTATTTTACAGGTAACTTTGTAATTATTTTAACCAGGTACAATAGCTATTAAATAGTTAAGAACTATTTAATAGTTAAAATAGTTAAAATAATAACAAATTTACCTGTAAAATAAATACTAACCTAAGATATAATTAAACCTAACACTACCCTATCAATAAATTAATTAAATAAAATACCTACAATTACCTACAATTAACCTAACACTACACTATCAATAAATTAATTAAACACAATTGCTACAAATAAATACAATTAAATAAACTAGCTAAAGTACAAAAAATAAAAAAGAACTAAGTTACAGAAAATAAAAAAATATTTACAAACATAAGAAAAATATTACAACAATTTTAAACTAATTACACCTACTCTAAGCCCCCTAATAAAATAACAAAGCCCCAAAATAAAAAATTCCCTACCCTATTCTAAATTAAAAAAGTTACAAGCTCTTTTACCTTACCAGCCCTGAACAGGGCCCTTTGCGGGGCATGCCCCAAGAATTTCAGCTCTTTTGCCTGTAAAAGAATAAATACAATACCCCCCCCCCAACATTACAACCCACCACCCACATACCCCTAATCTAACCCAAACCCCCCTTAAATAAACCTAACACTAAGCCCCTGAAGATCTTCCTACCTTGTCTTCACCATACCAGGTTCACCGATCCGTCCTGAAGAGCTCCTCCGATGTCCTGATCCAAGCCCAAGCGGGGGCTGAAGAGGTCCATGATCCGGTCAAAGTCTTCATCCAAGCGGGGCAGAAGAGGATCTTCCATCCGATTGAAGTCATCATCCAGGCGGCATCTTCTATGGTCTTCCATCCGGAGCGAAGCGGCAGGATCCTGAAGACCTCCAGCGCGGAACATCCATCCGGACCGACGACTGAACGACGAATGACTGTTCCTTTAAGGGACGTCATCCAAGATGGCGTCCCTCGAATTCCGATTGGCTGATAGGATTCTATCAGCCAATCGGAATTAAGGTATGAATTTTCTGATTGGCTGATGGAATCAGCCAATCAGAATCAAGTTCAATCCGATTGGCTGATCCAATCAGCCAATCAGATTGAGCTCGCATTCTATTGGCTGATCGGAACAGCCAATAGAATGCGAGCTCAATCTGATTGGCTGATTGGATCAGCCAATCGGATTGAACTTGATTCTGATTGGCTGATTCCATCAGCCAATCAGAAAATTCATACCTTAATTCCGATTGGCTGATAGAATCCTATCAGCCAATCGGAATTCGAGGGACGCCATCTTGGATGACGTCCCTTAAAGGAACAGTCATTCGTCGTTCAGTCGTCGGTCCGGATGGATGTTCCGCGCAGGAGGTCTTCAGGATCCTGCCGCTTCGCTCCGGATGGAAGACCATAGAAGATGCCGCCTGGATGATGACTTCAATCGGATGGAAGATCCTCTTCTGCCCCGCTTGGATGAAGACTTTGACCGGATCATGGACCTCTTCAGCCCCCGCTTGGGCTTGGATCAGGACATCGGAGGAGCTCTTCAGGACGGATCGGTGAACCTGGTATGGTGAAGACAAGGTAGGAAGATCTTCAGGGGCTTAGTGTTAGGTTTATTTAAGGGGGGTTTGGGTTAGATTAGGGGTATGTGGGTGGTGGGTTGTAATGTTGGGGGGGGGGGGTATTGTATTTATTCTTTTACAGCCAAAGAGCTGAAATTCTTGGGGCATGCCCCGCAAAGGGCCCTGTTCAGGGCTGGTAAGGTAAAAGAGCTTGTAACTTTTTTAATTTAGAATAGGGTAGGGAATTTTTTATTTTGGGGGGCTTTGTTATTTTATTAGGGGGCTTAGAGTAGGTGTAATTAGTTTAACATTGTTGTAATATTTTTATTATGTTTGTAAATATTTTTTTATTTTCTGTAACTTAGATCTTTTTTATTTTTTGTACTTTATCTAGTTTATTTAATTGTATTTATTTGTAGGAATTGTGTTTAATTAATTTATTGATAGTGTAGTGTTAGGTTAATTGTAGGTAATTGTAGGTAGTTTATTTAATTATTTTATTGATAGGGTAGTGTTAGGTTTAATTATATCTTAGGTTAGGACTTATTTTACAGGTAATTTTGTTATTATTTTAACTAGGTAACTATTAAATAGTTCTTAACTATTTAATAGCTATTTTACCTGGTTAAAATAATTACAAAGTTACCTGTAAAATAAATATTAATCCTAAAATAGCTACAATATAATTATAATTTATATTGTAGCTATATTAGGATTTATTTTACAGGTAAGTATTTAGCTTTAAATAGGAATCATTTATTTAATAAGAGTTAATTTATTTCGTTAGATAAAAATTATATTTAAGTTAGGGGGGTGTTAGTGTTAGGGTTAGACTTAGCTTTAGGGGTTAATACATTTATTAGAATAGCGGTGAGCTCCGGTCGGCAGATTAGGGGTTAATAATTGAAGTTAGGTGTCGGCGATGTTAGGGAGGGCAGATTAGGGGTTAATACTATTTATGATAGGGTTAGTGAGGCGGGTTAGGGGTTCATAACTTTATTATAGTAGCGCTCAGGTCCGCTCGGCAGATTAGGGGTTAATAAGTGTAGGCAGGTGTCGGCGACGTTGAGGGGGGCAGATTAGGGGTTAATAAATATAATATAGGGGTCGGCGATGTTAGGGGTAGCAGATTAGGGGTACATAGGGATAACGTAGGTGGCGGCGATTTGTGGTCGGAAGATTAGGGGTTAATTATTTTAAGTAGCTTGCGGCGACGTTGTGGGGGGCAAGTTAGGGGTTAAGAAATATAATATAGGGGTCGGCGGGGTTAGGGGCAGCAGATTAGGGGTACATAAGTATAACGTAGGTGGCGGTCGGCAGATTAGGGGTTAAAAATTTAAATAGAGTGGCGGCGATGTGGGGGGACCTCGGTTTAGGGATACATAGGTAGTTTATGGGTGTTAGTGTACTTTAGGGTACAGTAGTTAAGAGCTTTATAAACCGGCGTTAGCCAGAAAGCTCTTAACTCCTGCTATTTTCAGGCGGCTGGAATCTTGTCATTAGAGCTCTAACGCTCACTTCAGAAACGACTCTAAATACCAGCGTTAGAAAGATCCCATTGAAAAGATAGGCTACGCAAATGGCGTAGGGGGATCTGCGGTATGGAAAAGTCGCGGCTGAAAAGTGAGCGTTAGACCCTTTAATCACTGACTCCAAATACCAGCGGGCGGCCAAAACCAGCGTTAGGAGCCTCTAACGCTGGTTTTGACGGCTACCGCCGAACTCCAAATCTAGGCCCTAGTTACCATAGGTCCCAGACCGCATGTCTTGTTGTTATATTTTGTCAGGGTTATCGGGCAGGCCATATAGACCTCCCCTGATAGGGGGAGTAACACGTATTAAAGTGCTAAGAATAGTACTACTTAACACAACCTAGTTACCATGGGTCCCAGACCGCATGTCTTGGTGTTATATTTTGTCAGGGTAATCATGCAGGCCATATAGACTTCCTCCGATAGGGGGAGTAACACGTATTAAAGTGCTAAGAATAGTACTACTTAACACAACCTAGTTACCATGGGTCCCAGACCGCATGTCTTGTTGTTATATTTTGTCAGGGTAATCATGCAGGCCATATAGACCTCCCTTGATAGGGGGAGTAACAGGGATTAAAGTGCTACGAATAGTACTACTTAACACAACCTAGTTACCATGGGTCCCAGTCCCAGACCGCAAGTTTTATTATTATACTTTGTCAGGGTAATCAGGCAGGCCATATAGACCTCCCCCGATAGGGGGAGTAACAGGGATTAAACTGCTAAGAATAGTACTACTTAACACAATCTACTAGTTACCATGGGTCCCAGTCCCAGACCGCATGTTTTATTATTATACTTTGTCAGGGTAATCAGGCAGGCCATATAGACCTCCCCCAATAGGGAGAGTAACAGGCATTAAACTGCTAAGAATAGTACTACTTAACACAACCTAGTTACCATGGGTCCCAGTCCCAGACCGCATGTTTTATTATTATACTTTGTCAGGGTAATCAGGCAGGCCATATAGACCTCCCCCGATAGGAAGAGTAACAGGGATTAAACTGCTAAGAATAGTAATACTTAACACAACCTAGTTACCATGGGTCCCAGTCCCAGACCGCATGTTTTATTATTATACTTTGTCAGGGTAATCAGGCAGGCCATATAGACCTCCTCCGATAGGGGGAGTAACAGGGATTAAAGTGCTACGAATAGTACTACTTAACACAACCTACTAGTTACCATGGGTCCCAGTCCCAGACCGCATGTTTTATTATTATACTTTGTCAGGGTAATCAGGTAGGCCATATAGACCTCCCCCGATAGGGGGAGTAACAGGGATTAAACTGCTAAGAATAGTACTACTTAACACAACCTAGTTACCATGGGTCCCAGTCCCAGACCGCATGTTTTATTATTATACTTTGTCAGGGTAATCAGGCAGGCCATATAGACCTCCTCCGATAGGGGGAGTAACAGGGATTAAACTGCTAAGAATAGTACTACTTAACACAACCTAGTTACCATGGGTCCCAGTCCCAGACCGCATGTTTTATTATTATACTTTGTCAGGGTAATCAGGCAGGCCATATAGACCTACCCCGATAGGGGGAGTAACAGGGATTAAACTGCTAAGAAAAGTACTACTTAACACAACCTACTAGTTACCATGGGTCCCAGTCCCAGACCGCATGTTTTATTATTATACTTTGTCAGGGTAATCAGGTAGGCCATATAGACCTCCCCCGATAGGGGGAGTAACAGGGATTAAACTGCTAAGAATAGTACTACTTAACACAACCTAGTTACCATGAGTCCCAGTCCCAGACCGCATGTTTTATTATTATACTTTGTCAGGGTAATCAGGCAGGCCATATAGACCTCCCCCGATAGGGAGAGTAACAGGGATTAAACTGCTAAGAATAGTACTACTTAACACAACCTAGTTACCATGGGTCCCAGCCCAGACCACATGTTTTATTATTATACTTTGTCAGGGTAATCAGGCAGGCCATATAGACCTCCCCCGATAGGGGGAGTAACAGGGATTAAACTGCTAAGAATAGTACTACTTAACACAACCTAGTTACCATGGGTCCCAGTCCCAGACCGCATGTTTTATTATTATACTTTGTCAGGGTAATCAGGCAGGCCATATAGACCTCCTCCGATAGGGGGAGTAACAGGGATTAAACTGCTAAGAATAGTACTACTTAACACAACCTAGTTACAATGGGTCCCAGTCCCAGACCGCATGTTTTATTATTATACTTTGTCAGGGTAATCAGGCAGGCCATATAGACCTCCTCCGATAGGGGGAGTAACAGGGATTAAACTGCTAAGAATAGTACTACTTAACACAACCTAGTTACCATGGGTCCCAGTCCCAGACCGCATGTTTTATTATTATACTTTGTCAGGGTAATCAGGCAGGCCATATAGACCTCCACCGATAGGGGGAGTAACAGGGATTAAACTGCTAAGAATAGTACTACTTAACACAACCTAGTTACCATGGGTCCCAGTCCCAGACCGCATGTTTTATTATTATACTTTGTCAGGGTAATCAGGCAGGCCATATAGACCTCCCCCGATAGGGGGAGTAACAGGGATTAAACTGCTAAGAATAGTACTACTTAACACAACCTAGTTACCATGGGTCCCAGTCCCAGACCGCATGTTTTATTATTATACTTTGTCAGGGTAATCAGGCAGGCCATATAGACCTCCTCCGATAGGGGGAGTAACAGGGATTAAACTGCTAAGAATAGTACTACTTAACACAACCTAGTTACAATGGGTCCCAGTCCCAGACCGCATGTTTTATTATTATACTTTGTCAGGGTAATCAGGCAGGCCATATAGACCTCCCCCGATAGGGGGAGTAACAGGGATTAAACTGCTAAGAATAGTACTACTTAACACAACCTAGTTACCATGGGTCCCAGTCCCAGACCGCATGTTTTATTATTATACTTTGTCAGGGTAATCAGGCAGGCCATATAGACCTCCTCCGATAGGGGGAGTAACAGGGATTAAACTGCTAAGAATAGTACTACTTAACACAACCTAGTTACCATGGGTCCCAGTCCCAGACCGCATGTTTTATTATTATACTTTGTCAGGGTAATCAGGCAGGCCATATAGACCTCCCCCGATAGGGAGAGTAACAGGGATTAAACTGCTAAGAATAGTACTACTTAACACAACCTAGTTACCATGGGTCCCAGTCCCAGACCGCATGTTTTATTATTATACTTTGTCAGGGTAATCAGGCAGGCCATATAGACCTCCCCCGATAGGGGGAGTAACAGGGATTAAACTGCTAAGAATAGTACTACTTAACACAACCTAGTTACCATGGGTCCCAGTCCCAGACCGCATGTTTTATTATTATACTTTGTCAGGGTAATCAGGCAGGCCATATAGACCTCCTCCGATAGGGGGAGTAACAGGGATTAAACTGCTAAGAATAGTACTACTTAACACAACCTACTAGTTACCATGGGTCCCAGTCCCAGACCGCATGTTTTATTATTATACTTTGTCAGGGTAATCAGGTAGGCCATATAGACCTCCCCCGATAGGGGGAGTAACAGGGATTAAACTGCTAAGAATAGTACTACTTAACACAACCTAGTTACCATGGGTCCCAGTCCCAGACCGCATGTTTTATTATTATACTTTGTCAGGGTAATCAGGCAGGCCATATAGACCTCCCCCGATAGGGGGAGTAACAGGGATTAAACTGCTAAGAATAGTACTACTTAACACAACCTAGTTACCATGGGTCCCAGTCCCAGACCGCATGTTTTATTATTATACTTTGTCAGGGTAATCAGGCAGGCCATATAGACCTCCTCCGATAGGGGGAGTAACAGGGATTAAACTGCTAAGAATAGTACTACTTAACACAACCTAGTTACCATGGGTCCCAGTCCCAGACCGCATGTTTTATTATTATACTTTGTCAGGGTAATCAGGCAGGCCATATAGACCTCCTCCGATAGGGGAGTAACAGGGATTAAAGTGCTACGAATAGTACTACTTAACACAACCTACTAGTTACCATGGGTCCCAGTCCCAGACCGCATGTTTTATTATTATAATTTGTCAGGGTAATCAGGCAGGCCATATAGACCTCCTCCGATAGGGGGAGTAACAGGGATTAAACTGCTAAGAATAGTACTACTTAACACAACCTAGTTACCATGGGTCCCAGTCCCAGACCGCATGTTTTATTATTATACTTTGTCAGGGTAATCAGGCAGGCCATATAGACCTCCTCCGATAGGGGGAGTAACAGGGATTAAAGTGCTACGAATAGTACTACTTAACACAACCTACTAGTTACCATGGGTCCCAGTCCCAGACCGCATGTTTTATTATTATACTTTGTCAGGGTAATCAGGTAGGCCATATAGACCTCCCCCGATAGGGGGAGTAACAGGGATTAAACTGCTAAGAATAGTACTACTTAACACAACCTAGTTACCATGGGTCCCAGTCCCAGACCGCATGTTTTATTATTATACTTTGTCAGGGTAATCAGGCAGGCCATATAGACCTCCTCCGATAGGGGGAGTAACAGGGATTAAACTGCTAAGAATAGTACTACTTAACACAACCTAGTTACCATGGGTCCCAGTCCCAGACCGCATGTTTTATTATTATACTTTGTCAGGGTAATCAGGCAGGCCATATAGACCTCCACCGATAGGGGGAGTAACAGGGATTAAACTGCTAAGAATAGTACTACTTAACACAACCTACTAGTTACCATGGGTCCCAGTCCCAGACCGCATGTTTTATTATTATACTTTGTCAGGGTAATCAGGCAGGCCATATAGACCTCCCCCGATAGGGGGAGTAACAGGGATTAAACTGCTAAGAATAGTACTACTTAACACAACCTAGTTACCATGGGTCCCAGTCCCAGACCGCATGTTTTATTATTATACTTTGTCAGGGTAATCAGGCAGGCCATATAGACCTCCTCCGATAGGGGGAGTAACAGGGATTAAACTGCTAAGAATAGTACTACTTAACACAACCTACTAGTTACCATGGGTCCCAGTCCCAGACCGCATGTTTTATTATTATACTTTGTCAGGGTAATCAGGCAGGCCATATAGACCTCCCCCGATAGGGGGAGTAACAGGGATTAAACTGCTAAGAATAGTACTACTTAACACAACCTAGTTACCATGGGTCCCAGTCCCAGACCGCATGTTTTATTATTATACTTTGTCAGGGTAATCAGGCAGGCCATATAGACCTCCCCCGATAGGGGGAGTAACAGGGATTAAACTGCTAAGAATAGTACTACTTAACACAACCTAGTTACAATGGGTCCCAGTCCCAGACCGCATGTTTTATTATTATACTTTGTCAGGGTAATCAGGCAGGCCATATAGACCTCCTCCGATAGGGGGAGTAACAGGGATTAAACTGCTAAGAATAGTACTACTTAACACAACCTAGTTACCATGGGTCCCAGTCCCAGACCGCATGTTTTATTATTATACTTTGTCAGGGTAATCAGGCAGGCCATATAGACCTCCCCGATAGGGGGAGTAACAGGGATTAAACTGCTAAGAATAGTACTACTTAACACAACCTAGTTACCATGGGTCCCAGTCCCAGACCGCATGTTTTATTATTATACTTTGTCAGGGTAATCAGGCAGGCCATATAGACCTCCTCCGATAGGGGGAGTAACAGGGATTAAACTGCTAAGAATAGTACTACTTAACACAACCTAGTTACCATGGGTCCCAGTCCCAGACCGCATGTTTTATTATTATACTTTGTCAGGGTAATCAGGCAGGCCATATAGACCTCCTCCGATAGGGGGAGTAACAGGGATTAAACTGCTAAGAATAGTACTACTTAACACAACCTACTAGTTACCATGGGTCCCAGTCCCAGACCGCATGTTTTATTATTATACTTTGTCAGGGTAATCAGGCAGGCCATATAGACCTCCCCCGATAGGGAGAGTAACAGGGATTAAACTGCTAAGAATAGTACTACTTAACACAACCTAGTTACCATGGGTCCCAGTCCCAGACCGCATGTTTTATTATTATACTTTGTCAGGGTAATCAGGCAGGCCATATAGACCTCCTCCGATAGGGGGAGTAACAGGGATTAAAGTGCTACGAATAGTACTACTTAACACAACCTACTAGTTACCATGGGTCCCAGTCCCAGACCGCATGTTTTATTATTATACTTTGTCAGGGTAATCAGGTAGGCCATATAGACCTCCCCCGATAGGGGGAGTAACAGGGATTAAACTGCTAAGAATAGTACTACTTAACACAACCTAGTTACCATGGGTCCCAGTCCCAGACCGCATGTTTTATTATTATACTTTGTCAGGGTAATCAGGCAGGCCATATAGACATCCTCCGATAGGGGGAGTAACAGGGATTAAAATGCTACGAATAGTACTACTTAACACAACCTAGTTTCCATGGGTCCCAGTCCCAGACCGCATGTTTTATTATTATACTTTGTCAGGGTAATCAGGCAGGCCATATAGACCTCCACCGATAGGGGGAGTAACAGGGATTAAACTGCTAAGAATAGTACTACTTAACACAACCTACTAGTTACCATGGGTCCCAGTCCCAGACCGCATGTTTTATTATTATACTTTGTCAGGGTAATCAGGCAGGCCATATAGACCTCCTCCGATAGGGGGAGTAACAGGGATTAAAATGCTACGAATAGTACTACTTAACACAACCTAGTTTCCATGGGTCCCAGTCCCAGACCGCATGTTTTATTATTATACTTTGTCAGGGTAATCAGGCAGGCCATATAGACCTCCTCCGATAGGGGGAGTAACAGGGATTAAAGTGCTACGAATAGTACTACTTAACACAACCTACTAGTTACCATGGGTCCCAGTCCCAGACCGCATGTTTTATTATTATACTTTGTCAGGGTAATCAGGTAGGCCATATAGACCTCCCCCGATAGGGGGAGTAACAGGGATTAAACTGCTAAGAATAGTACTACTTAACACAACCTAGTTACCATGGGTCCCAGTCCCAGACCGCATGTTTTATTATTATACTTTGTCAGGGTAATCAGGCAGGCCATATAGACCTCCCCCGATAGGGGGAGTAACAGGGATTAAACTGCTAAGAATAGTACTACTTAACACAACCTAGTTACCATGGGTCCCAGTCCCAGACCGCATGTTTTATTATTATACTTTGTCAGGGTAATCAGGCAGGCCATATAGACCTCCTCCGATAGGGGGAGTAACAGGGATTAAACTGCTAAGAATAGTACTACTTAACACAACCTAGTTACAATGGGTCCCAGTCCCAGACCGCATGTTTTATTATTATACTTTGTCAGGGTAATCAGGCAGGCCATATAGACCTCCTCCGATAGGGGGAGTAACAGGGATTAAAGTGCTACGAATAGTACTACTTAACACAACCTACTAGTTACCATGGGTCCCAGTCCCAGACCGCATGTTTTATTATTATACTTTGTCAGGGTAATCAGGCAGGCCATATAGACCTCCTCCGATAGGGGGAGTAACAGGGATTAAACTGCTAAGAATAGTACTACTTAACACAACCTAGTTACAATGGGTCCCAGTCCCAGACCGCATGTTTTATTATTATACTTTGTCAGGGTAATCAGGCAGGCCATATAGACCTCCTCCGATAGGGGGAGTAACAGGGATTAAAGTGCTACGAATAGTACTACTTAACACAACCTACTAGTTACCATGGGTCCCAGTCCCAGACCGCATGTTTTATTATTATACTTTGTCAGGGTAATCAGGCAGGCCATATAGACCTCCTCCGATAGGGAGAGTAACAGGGATTAAACTGCTAAGAATAGTACTACTTAACACAACCTAGTTACCATGGGTCCCAGTCCCAGACCGCATGTTTTATTATTATACTTTGTCAGGGTAATCAGGCAGGCCATATAGACCTCCTCCGATAGGGGGAGTAACAGGGATTAAAGTGCTACGAATAGTACTACTTAACACAACCTACTAGTTACCATGGGTCCCAGTCCTAGACCGCATGTTTTATTATTATACTTTGTCAGGGTAATCAGGTAGGCCATATAGACCTCCCCCGATAGGGGGAGTAACAGGGATTAAACTGCTAAGAATAGTACTACTTAACACAACCTAGTTACCATGGGTCCCAGTCCCAGACCGCATGTTTTATTATTATACTTTGTCAGGGTAATCAGGCAGGCCATATAGACCTCCTCCGATAGGGGGAGTAACAGGGATTAAAATGCTACGAATAGTACTACTTAACACAACCTAGTTTCCATGGGTCCCAGTCCCAGACCGCATGTTTTATTATTATACTTTGTCAGGGTAATCAGGCAGGCCATATAGACCTCCACCGATAGGGGGAGTAACAGGGATTAAACTGCTAAGAATAGTACTACTTAACACAACCTACTAGTTACCATGGGTCCCAGTCCCAGACCGCATGTTTTATTATTATACTTTGTCAGGGTAATCAGGTAGGCCATATAGACCTCCCCCGATAGGGGGAGTAACAGGGATTAAACTGCTAAGAATAGTACTACTTAACACAACCTAGTTACCATGGGTCCCAGTCCCAGACCGCATGTTTTATTATTATACTTTGTCAGGGTAATCAGGCAGGCCATATAGACCTCCTCCGATAGGGGGAGTAACAGGGATTAAAGTGCTACGAATAGTACTACTTAACACAACCTAGTTACCATGGGTCCCAGTCCCAGACCGCATGTTTTATTATTATACTTTGTCAGGGTAATCAGGCAGGCCATATAGACCTCCACCGATAGGGGGAGTAACAGGGATTAAACTGCTAAGAATAGTACTACTTAACACAACCTAGTTACCATGGGTCCCAGTCCCAGACCGCATATTTTATTATTATACTTTGTCAGGGTAATCAGGCAGGCCATATAGACCTCCCCCGATACGGGGAGTAACAGGGATTCAACTGCTAAGAATAGTACTACTTAACACAACCTAGTTACCATGGGTCCCAGTCCCAGACCGCATGTTTTATTATTATACTTTGTCAGGGTAATCAGGCAGGCCATATAGACCTCCCCCAATAGGGAGAGTAACAGGGATTAAACTGCTAAGAATAGTACTACTTAACACAACCTAGTTACCATGGGTCCCAGACCGCATGTCTTGTTGTTATATTTTGTCAGGGTAATCATGCAGGCCATATAGACCTCCCCCGATAGGGGGAGTAACACGTATTAAAGTGTTAAGAATAGTACTACTTAACACAACCTAGTTACCATAGGTCCCAGACCGCATGTCTTGTTGTTATATTTTGTCAGGGTTATCGGGCAGGCCAAATAGACCTCCCCCGATAGGGGGAGTAACACGTATTAAAGTGCTAAGAATAGTACTACTTAACACAACCTAGTTACCATGGGTCCCAGACCGCATGTCTTGTTGTTATATTTTGTCAGGGTAATCATGCAGGCCATATAGACTTCCCCCGATAGGGGGAGTAACACGTATTAAAGTGCTAAGAATAGTACTACTTAACACAACCTAGTTACCATGGGTCCCAGTCCCAGACCGCATGTTTTATTATTATACTTTGTCAGGGTAATCAGGCAGGCCATATAGACCTCCCCCGATAGGGGGAGTAACAGGGATTAAAGTGCTACGAATAGTACTACTTAACACAACCTAGTTACCATGGGTCCCAGTCCCAGACCGCATGTTTTATTATTATACTTTGTCAGGGTAATCAGGCAGGCCATATAGACCTCCACCGATAGGGGGAGTAACAGGGATTAAACTGCTAAGAATAGTACTACTTAACACAACCTACTAGTTACCATGGGTCCCAGTCCCAGACCGCATGTTTTATTATTATACTTTGTCAGGGTAATCAGGTAGGCCATATAGACCTCCCCCGATAGGAAGAGTAACAGGGATTAAACTGCTAAGAATAGTACTACTTAACACAACCTAGTTACCATGGGTCCCAGTCCCAGACCGCATGTTTTATTATTATACTTTGTCAGGGTAATCAGGCAGGCCATATAGACCTCCTCCGATAGGGGGAGTAACAGGGATTAAAATGCTACGAATAGTACTACTTAACACAACCTAGTTTCCATGGGTCCCAGTCCCAGACCGCATGTTTTATTATTATACTTTGTCAGGGTAATCAGGCAGGCCATATAGACCTCCACCGATAGGGGGAGTAACAGGGATTAAACTGCTAAGAATAGTACTACTTAACACAACCTACTAGTTACCATGGGTCCCAGTCCCAGACCGCATGTTTTATTATTATACTTTGTCAGGGTAATCAGGTAGGCCATATAGACCTCCCCCGATAGGGGGAGTAACAGGGATTAAACTGCTAAGAATAGTACTACTTAACACAACCTAGTTACCATGGGTCCCAGTCCCAGACCGCATGTTTTATTATTATACTTTGTCAGGGTAATCAGGCAGGCCATATAGACCTCCTCCGATAGGGGGAGTAACAGGGATTAAAGTGCTAAGAATAGTACTACTTAACACAACCTAGTTACCATGGGTCCCAGTCCCAGACCGCATGTTTTATTATTATACTTTGTCAGGGTAATCAGGCAGGCCATATAGACCTCCACCGATAGGGGGAGTAACAGGGATTAAACTGCTAAGAATAGTACTACTTAACACAACCTAGTTACCATGGGTCCCAGTCCCAGACCGCATGTTTTATTATTATACTTTGTCAGGGTAATCAGGCAGGCCATATAGACCTCCACCGATAGGGGGAGTAACAGGGATTAAACTGCTAAGAATAGTACTACTTAACACAACCTAGTTACCATGGGTCCCAGTCCCAGACCGCATGTTTTATTATTATACTTTGTCAGGGTAATCAGGCAGGCCATATAGACCTCCCCCGATACGGGGAGTAACAGGGATTAAACTGCTAAGAATAGTACTACTTAACACAACCTAGTTACCATGGGTCCCAGTCCCAGACCGCATGTTTTATTATTATACTTTGTCAGGGTAATCAGGCAGGCCATATAGACCTCCCCCGATAGGGAGAGTAACAGGGATTAAACTGCTAAGAATAGTACTACTTAACACAACCTAGTTACCATGGGTCCCAGTCCCAGACCGCATGTTTTATTATTATACTTTGTCAGGGTAATCAGGCAGGCCATATAGACCTCCCCCGATAGGGGGAGTAACAGGGATTAAACTGCTAAGAATAGTACTACTTAACACAACCTAGTTACCATGGGTCCCAGTCCCAGACCGCATGTTTTATTATTATACTTTGTCAGGGTAATCAGGCAGGCCATATAGACCTCCCCCGATAGGGGGAGTAACAGGGATTAAACTGCTAAGAATAGTACTACTTAACACAACCTAGTTACCATGGGTCCCAGTCCCAGACCGCATGTTTTATTATTATACTTTGTCAGGGTAATCAGGCAGGCCATATAGACCTCCCCCGATAGGGGGAGTAACAGGGATTAAACTGCTAAGAATAGTACTACTTAACACAACCTAGTTACCATGGGTCCCAGTCCCAGACCGCATGTTTTATTATTATACTTTGTCAGGGTAATCAGGCAGGCCATATAGACCTCCCCCGATAGGGGGAGTAACAGGGATTAAAGTGCTAAGAATAGTACTACTTAACACAACCTAGTTACCATGGGTCCCAGTCCCAGACCGCATGTTTTATTATTATACTTTGTCAGGGTAATCAGGCAGGCCATATAGACCTCCACCGATAGGGGGAGTAACAGGGATTAAACTGCTAAGAATAGTACTACTTAACACAACCTAGTTACCATGGGTCCCAGTCCCAGACCGCATGTTTTATTATTATACTTTGTCAGGGTAATCAGGCAGGCCATATAGACCTCCCCCGATAGGGGAGTAACAGGGATTAAACTGCTAAGAATAGTACTACTTAACACAACCTAGTTACCATGGGTCCCAGTCCCAGACCGCATGTTTTATTATTATACTTTGTCAGGGTAATCAGGCAGGCCATATAGACCTCCCCCGATAGGGAGAGTAACAGGGATTAAACTGCTAAGAATAGTACTACTTAACACAACCTAGTTACCATGGGTCCCAGTCCCAGACCGCATGTTTTATTATTATACTTTGTCAGGGTAATCAGGCAGGCCATATAGACCTCCCCCGATAGGGAGAGTAACAGGGATTAAACTGCTAAGAATAGTACTACTTAACACAACCTAGTTACCATGGGTCCCAGTCCCAGACCACATGTTTTATTATTATACTTTGTCAGGGTAATCAGGCAGGCCATATAGACCTCCCCCGATAGGGGGAGTAACAGGGATTAAACTGCTAAGAATAGTACTACTTAACACAACCTAGTTACCATGGGTCCCAGTCCCAGACCGCATGTTTTATTATTATACTTTGTCAGGGTAATCAGGCAGGCCATATAGACCTCCCCCGATAGGGGGAGTAACAGGGATTAAACTGCTAAGAATAGTACTACTTAACACAACCTAGTTACCATGGGTCCCAGTCCCAGACCGCATGTTTTATTATTATACTTTGTCAGGGTAATCAGGCAGGCCATATAGACCTCCCCCGATAGGGGGAGTAACAGGGATTAAAGTGCTACGAATAGTACTACTTAACACAACCTAGTTACCATGGGTCCCAGTCCCAGACCGCATGTTTTATTATTATACTTTGTCAGGGTAATCAGGCAGGCCATATAGACCTCCACCGATAGGGGGAGTAACAGGGATTAAACTGCTAAGAATAGTACTACTTAACACAACCTAGTTACCATGGGTCCCAGTCCCAGACCGCATGTTTTATTATTATACTTTGTCAGGGTAATCAGGCAGGCCATATAGACCTCCACCGATAGGGAGAGTAACAGGGATTAAACTGCTAAGAATAGTACTACTTAACACAACCTAGTTACCATGGGTCCCAGTCCCAGACCGCATGTTTTATTATTATACTTTGTCAGGGTAATCAGGCAGGCCATATAGACCTCCCCCGATACGGGGAGTAACAGGGATTAAACTGCTAAGAATAGTACTACTTAACACAACCTAGTTACCATGGGTCCCAGTCCCAGACCGCATGTTTTATTATTATACTTTGTCAGGGTAATCAGGCAGGCCATATAGACCTCCCCCGATAGGGAGAGTAACAGGGATTAAACTGCTAAGAATAGTACTACTTAACACAACCTAGTTACCATGGGTCCCAGTCCCAGACCGCATGTTTTATTATTATACTTTGTCAGGGTAATCAGGCAGGCCATATAGACCTCCCCCGATAGGGGGAGTAACAGGGATTAAAGTGCTACGAATAGTACTACTTAACACAACCTAGTTACCATGGGTCCCAGTCCCAGACCGCATGTTTTATTATTATACTTTGTCAGGGTAATCAGGCAGGCCATATAGACCTCCCCCGATAGGGGGAGTAACAGGGATTAAAGTGCTAAGAATAGTACTACTTAACACAACCTAGTTACCATGGGTCCCAGTCCCAGACCGCATGTTTTATTATTATACTTTGTCAGGGTAATCAGGCAGGCCATATAGACCTCCCCCGATAGGGGGAGTAACACGGATTAAAGTGCTAAGAATAGTACTACTTAACACAACCTAGTTACCATGGGTCCCAGACCGCATGTCTTGTTATTATACTTTGTCAGGGTAATCATGCAGGCCATATAGACCTCCCCCGATAGGGGGAGTAACAGGGATTAAAGTGCTACGAATAGTACTACTTAACACAACCTTGTTACCATGGGTCCCAGTCCCAGACCGCATGTTTTATTATTATACTTTGTCAGGGTAATCAGGCAGGCCATATAGACCTCCACCGATAGGGGGAGTAACAGGGAATAAACTGCTAAGAATAGTACTACTTAACACAACCTAGTTACCATGGGTACCAGTCCCAGACCGCATATTTTATTATTATACTTTGTCAGGGTAATCAGGCAGGCCATATAGACCTCCCCCGATACGGGGAGTAACAGGGATTCAACTGCTAAGAATAGTACTACTTAACACAACCTAGTTACCATGGGTCCCAGTCCCAGACCGCATGTTTTATTATTATACTTTGTCAGGGTAATCAGGCAGGCCATATAGACCTCCCCCGATAGGGAGAGTAACAGGGATTAAAGTGCTACGAATAGTACTACTTAATCTATCAAAGTCCCAAACCAAGGGTGAAGATTGAGTGCGGCCTCAAGTTTTATAGAACACATACACCAGGAATATACTGGACTGTTTATCATCTGGGTGCGACTCATCCATGGTTTGGGACTTTGATATATTTACTTTTTCAATGGTTTAATACATCAATTGCTGATTATTATAGGCAATTTTAAATATATATATATGTGTGTATATATATATATATATATATGTATATGTACCTAGCAATTGGATTGTATTTTTTATAAAAACACAGCTGTTAAGTACATATTGCATACCACAGCGCCCCCTATTGGGTTTATTACCCTAGTATTATTGTGAATAGTACTACTTAACACAACCTAGTTACCATAGGTCCCAGACCGCATGTCTTGTTGTTATATTTTGTCAGGGTTATCGGGCAGGCCAAATAGACCTCCCCCGATAGGGGGAGTAACACGTATTAAAGTGCTAAGAATAGTACTACTTAACACAACCTAGTTACCATGGGTCCCAGACCGCATGTCTTGTTGTTATATTTTGTCAGGGTAATCATGCAGGCCATATAGACTTCCCCCGATAGGGGGAGTAACACGTATTAAAGTGCTAAGAATAGTACTACTTAACACAACCTAGTTACCATGGGTCCCAGACCGCATGTGTTGTTATATTTTGTCAGGGTAATCATGCAGGCCATATAGACCTCCCCCGATAGGGGGAGTAACAGGGATTAAAGTGCTACGAATAGTACTACTTAACACAACCTTGTTACCATGGGTCCCAGTCCCAGACCGCATGTTTTATTATTATACTTTGTCAGGGTAATCAGGCAGGCCATATAGACCTCCACCGATAGGGGGAGTAACAGGGAATAAACTGCTAAGAATAGTACTACTTAACACAACCTAGTTACCATGGGTTCCAGTCCCAGACCGCATATTTTATTATTATACTTTGTCAGGGTAATCAGGCAGGCCATATAGACCTCCCCCGATACGGGGAGTAACAGGGATTCAACTGCTAAGAATAGTACTACTTAACACAACCTAGTTACCATGGGTCCCAGTCCCAGACCGCATGTTTTATTATTATACTTTGTCAGGGTAATCAGGCAGGCCATATAGACCTCCCCCGATAGGGAGAGTAACAGGGATTAAAGTGCTACGAATAGTACTACTTAATCTATCAAAGTCCCAAACCAAGGGTGAAGATTGAGTGCGGCCTCAAGTTTTATAGAACACATACACCAGGAATATACTGGACTGTTTATCATCTGGGTGCGACTCATCCATGGTTTGGGACTTTGATATATTTACTTTTTCAATGGTTTAATACATCAATTGCTGATTATTATAGGCAATTTTAAATGTATATATATGTGTGTATATATATATATATATATATGTATATGTACCTAGCAATTGGATTGTATTTTTTATAAAAACACAGCTGTTAAGTACATATTGCATACCACAGCGCCCCCTATTGGGTTTATTACCCTAGTATTATTGTGAATAGTACTACTTAACACAACCTAGTTACCATGGGTCCCAGTCCCAGACCGCATGTTTTATTATTATACTTTGTCAGGGTAATCAGGCAGGCCATATAGACCTCCCCCGATAGGGGGAGTAACAGGGATTAAACTGCTAAGAATAGTACTACTTAACACAACCTAGTTACCATGGGTCCCAGTCCCAGACCGCATGTTTTATTATTATACTTTGTCAGGGTAATCAGGCAGGCAATATAGACCTCCCCCGATAGGGGGAGTAACAGGGATTAAAGTGCTAAGAATAGAACTACTTAACACAACCTAGTTACCATGATTCCCAGACCGCATGTCTTGTTGTTATACTTTGTCAGGGTAATCATGCAGGCAATATAGACCTCCCCCGATAGGGGGAGTAACAGGGATTAAAGTTCTAAGAATAGTACTACTTAACACAACCTAGTTACCATGAGTCCCAGACCGCATGTTTTATTATTATACCTTGTCAGGGTAATTATATATCTTTCAAATCTATCTATTTATCTTCTATCGATTCTATCTAACTATCAATCTATGTATATCTATCTATCTATCAAATCTATCTATCTCGTGGCCGGACTGTTTTGAGACAGCCACTTGTGTTTAGGCCAAATTTGAAGTAGGAGGACAGACCAATCATCTTCTTCCATCTCCCTGTTCCAAACATGCAGGCCATATAGACCTCCCCCGATAGGGGGAGTAACAGGTAGTAGTAAACTGCTAAGATTAGTACTACTTAACAAACCACGGGTCCCAGATCGCATGTCTTATTGTTATACTCTGTCAGGGAAATTATATATCTATCAAATCTATCTATTTATCTATCGAATCTATCTAACTATCAATTGCATCTATCAAATATATATTGCATCTATTGATCTATGTAATTCGTATCTATCAAATGTATATTGCATCTTTTGATCTATGTAATTCGTATCTATCAAATGTATATTGCATCGATTGATCTATGTAATTCGTATCTATCAAATGTATATTGCATCTATTGATCTATGTAATTTGTATCTATCATATGTATATTGCATCTATTGATCTATTTAATCTATGTATCTATCTATCAAATCTATCTATCTCGTGGTTGTGCAAATGGACTGTTTGCGGTTGTTTACGGTGCGTTACACGGGGAGTTTGGTCTGTCACTGTGAAGCGGGCGTAACCCTTACACTACCTGATCGATACAACATCATACCTGATGTTTTAAAGCACGTTATTCCAAACAATTTAGGAATGTTAGGTGATTTAGGCCCTTTATGGGTTAAAACCAGACTCTGCATCAACTATGTAATTTTCCGTGGGAGTTTTGCCATGGATCCCCCTCCTGCATGCCACAGTCCAGGTGTTAGTCCCCTTGAAACAACTTTTCCATCACTATTGTGGCCAGAAAGAGTGGGTTTTAAAGTTCGCCTGCCTATTGAAGTCAATGGCGGTTCGCCCGGTTCGCGAACATTTGCGGAAGTTTGAGTCCGCCGTTCGCGAACCAAAATTTTTAGGTTCGCAACATCACTACGCATCACCACCAAAGCAGATCTGAAAGGCTAGCAACAATTTGGCATAGTCTGTTAGAGATAAGATATAAGTTTATGTTGAACTTCTTCAATATGGGTGAAAGTTAAAGCTCATGGAAATAATTGTTTATCAATCTTCCTTTTAAATCATAACCTTTTATTTTTTCCCATCTATTAATACTTTTGGATTTAAAATGATAGCATTATAGAAAGATTCAACAATCATTAATAAATGTAGAATATTTCTCTGAAATCAAAAAGTTCTCAAACTAAGTAGTAAACTACATGTTACTAAGAGGAAACTGAGAGGACATCAGCTCTCTGTGAAACATATACATAGAAAGAAGCTGCAGTAAGAAGGAGTATGTATTAAAGGGACAGTACACAGTAAAATTGTTTTCCATTAATGTATTTTCAATTACTTGTTATACCAGCTGCAAAGTATAAAATATTTGAGAACTTGCATTATCAGGTTTATTTTTGTATATTTAGTAGCTGGTTGTTGTGTTTTGAAACCACAGTCTATTACAATGGGTTGAGCTTCAGGTAATGTATCTAATTATATTATCACTTTGTGTACACACACTTGCTTCCTTATCTTATATATATCTGGAAACTAAAGCTCAATACATAGAGAGAACAATGGAAAATTATCATTTTATTACTTAACTATCCTGCATCCCACTGAGAGTGTAACTTCTTCTGCTGGCTGTGTTTACTTAGGCTTGTCAATAGCATATACTCCAGTATCAAAACTTTCAGTATAGGTGGCTATACCACAGGTTAAATCAGCTATTTCAAATGCTGAAATAGGAGTAAAGGAGCTACTTGTAAACAATTTAATAAACTCTAGCAGGTAAAATGGATCATTGGGAATAATTTAAAGAGGAGACAATTTTGGAGTGAACTGTCCCTTTAACTCAACATAACTGAATAGGTTGGAACTTGGAGATGTTAAAGCAGATGTGAACGAGGTGATAGACCCTCTCTGCTCTGCTAGGGAGAGATGAGAAGAGTGACTTATTTAGTCCAGTATTTGTAGCAATCGTTTATAAATAGGTATTGGGATATCAATTAGGTGTAGATCCTTTATTTTTCTATAGCACATCAGATGGAGTATGTGACGTTATAAGGAGAATTTGTTTCTTGAAATTGTAGTCCTTAAAAAAGTGCATGTTTACGTATTTTGATTGCCAAGCTTAGTTTGAGTTTGCCCCATATGAGCATACAAATGGATATATTTGACAAATTGGAGAGACATAAATGTTTAGGATTAGGAATCTCAAGTAAAAGAGAAAAATTTAACCAACGCTCTGTATGATAAAAAGTAAGTTTTATTCCAAAGGATTTAAAAACATATATTGGACAGTATGCACCATGGGAACTGCATCATAGAGAGGAGCATAGCAAAGGGCTTACGCGTTTCGGCAAGGTGCCGTAATCATAGGATTAGGAATCAACATAATTTAATCAAATTAATATGCTCTTTTTAAAAAAACTGCTATTTTATTCCTTGAACCATCTTTTTTTTTAGAAGTTGATAATAATGTTTATAAGAAATTGAAGTACAGATATAAGTTGAATACCGTGGCCGGACTTTTAGCCGACAGACATTTGGCAGACGGACATTTAGCCGACGGATATTTGGCCAACACACAATTGGCTGTCAGATAACAGTCCGGCCATGAAATAGAAAGATAGATTTGATAGAGAGATACATAGATTAGATGGATAGATAAATAGATGCAATAGATAAATTTGATAGATTCGATAGATTTGATAGATAGATTCAATAGATAGATAATTTCCCAGACAGAGAATTACAAGACGTGCAGGCTGGGACCTATGGTAAGGTTCCCAGAGGCAGTTGCGGCGCCCGAGGGTCTGATTAGAACAGAGAACTCTGGAGTATATCTGCCCTCGGACGAAATCGGAACATGCTTCAGCATCCTGTCCGTCGGCCAAATGTCCGTCTGACAGAATGCTGTCTGCCAAATGTCCTCCACTGGTGACGGGCCTTCTGAGATGCAGCGGGCCCTTGGGAAAGGGCTGAATTGCCCGACTTGTCAGTCCGCCCCTGATATAAGCTGTGTGTTTGTCTCAATAAAGCCTGTTCATGTTTCACCTTAACACTGGTCTTGTCTTCTTATTAGGGTGGGCTACTTGCTATAATAACTTTCCAGCTATACAGGCACAGGCTCCGTAAAGGAAGCAGGACCTTTTGGCGGAGATACTCAGTTGGGTATCCAGGGTCAGTCACAATGGGCGTTACCAAAAAGCTGTAATTTTTTTTTGTCTGTCCATAGTACATTCTCCTAAAATAATTTTGGCTTTCTCAGGTAAGTTCTGGCAAACTACAATCTGGCTTTTTTTATGTTTCTGGGTCAGCAGTGGGGTCCTCCTGGGTCTCCTGCCATAGCATCCCTTTTCATTCAGATGGCGACGTATAGTGCAATCTGACACATTTGTACACTGTGCCTGAAGGTCAGCTTGAATTAGTCTGGAAGTTGATCAAGGTTCTTTATCCATCATTTGAACAATACTTAGTTGCAATCTTTGATCAATTTTTCTCCTTTGTCTACATCCAGGGAGATTAGTTACAGTGCTATGGGATGTAAACTTCTTGACAATGTTGCGCACAGTGGACACAAGAACATTAAGATCTCTGGAGATGGACTTGTAACCTTGTGATTGTCCATGCTTTTCTACAATTTTTGTTCTCAAATACTTTAATTCTTTGCTGCTCGTTCTCTTCTCCATGCTCAGTGTGGCAAACAGAGACACACAAGAGAAAGGTTGTCAATGTTTCACCATTTTAACTGGTTGCCGGTGTGATTTCTATATTGTCAGCACCTGTTAATTGATACAGCTGAGTTTAGTAACAAATCATGTCATTACCTAGTTTATTGCAATCAGCTGAATGGCATGCTATGGCCTATAAATGTAACACTGCTATGGGGAAGCAATGCAGGCTTAGATAGCAGTATTGTAAGATCATCTGTTCACATCTCTTAAGTGAACATTTTTAAGTGAGGAACAAAGAATTATACAAGAATTGAACAAGGATTGGACAAGGGATAAGGCAAGTTCTGTTGTAATACTGTATTTTACCAACTATTTTATATTCTTTTTTTGCCACCCTTTGTCTATTTAACAAACTACTTTATTACTCCTTCCCCCTCACCACCTGCACTGTTCATTAGCCCATCTCTCTTAACCTCACCTTGTTTTTGTATTCATGAACTTCACACATTCCTAAAGACTCTCTCTCCCCCTTGCACCTCATCACAAAAACATTACAGCAAATCTGCATCTCATCTCATGTCACTCTCCCTCTTGCTCATACTAGCTGCTGGTGACATCTTCCCTAATCCTGGTCCCCCACAAATTCCTTGCTCTGCACACCCACGTGTGCCCTTCAATAAACTTCAAAAACAAAACTCTGGTAACCTTAATCTTATTGCTCTTGCATCTAAAGCCAACACCTCCTTCACTTGTGCACTATGGAACTCTCGCTCTGTTTGCAACAAGCTCACTTCTATCCATGACCTCTTTATCTCAAACTCTCTCAATCTTCTGGCTCTCACAGAAACCTGGCTCTCTTCTTCAGACACAGCTTCCTCTGCCACACTGTCACATGGGGGTCTCCACTTCAGCCACACTGCTAGGTCTGATAAAAGACAAGGAGCTGGTATTTTACTTTCTTCTCATTGCACCTTTCAACAAATACAGCCCTTCTCTTCCCTCACATTGTCTTATTTCGAAACACCCCCAATTCGCTTATTCTCTCCACTCTCTATACGTGTTGCAGTCATATACCGCCCCCCAACTCTATTTCTAGATCACTTTGCCGCCTGGCTACCTTATTTCCTTTCCTCAGATACCCCTGCCCTCATTCTTGGTGACTTTAACCTCCCTGTTGATAATCCCATTGCCTCCTCTGCAAAACAGCTTCTGCAACTCACTTCCACTTTCGGCCTTTCACAATGGACTGACTCTCCCACTCACAAAGATGGTAACTCCCTTGATCTAAGCTAAAACTTTACAAACTCCCCTTTTCCTCTTTCCGACCATCACCTCCTCTCTTGTAACATCACTTCCCTCCCTACAACTCTCCCTCCTTCTACCCCTCACACTAAACCACAGAAGAATCAAGTCATTCGATCAGCAACAGCTTGCTAGCTCTCTCAAACTTCTCCTCTCTTCCATCCTCTTACTTTTCCTGCCCTGATGAATCTATCTGCCACTACAACTCCACCCTTACATCGGTCCTTGACAATCTGGCCCCACCTACCATAGCTCGGAAATCATACACTCATCCTCAGCCCTGGCATACTCCTCTGACACGGTACCTACGCATATGTTTCCGTACTGCTGAATGACACTAGAGGAAATCTCGGAGTTCAGCTGACTTTCTTCACTATAAGTTCATCTTGAACTCTTACTATTCTTGCCTTAATCTATATAAACAACATTACTTCTCTACTCTTATCTCTACTCTTTCTTCAAACCCAAAACGTCTGTTCTCCACATTCAATACTCTTCTCCGCCCACCCCCACCTCCTAATACAACTTCTCTCTCAGCTCAAGATTTTGCCAGCTACTTAAACAACAAATTCGACTCCATCAGAAATTAAATTGGCTCGCAACATACTACCGGTCTCCCACCCCCCAAAAGCTCACAATCATCCAAAACCCACATAGCCAAAAATTTAGCTCTTTGCCCCTGTTACAGAGGAAGACGTTTCTGCTCTTATACTATACTTTCACCTCACTACCTGTCCCCTCGACCGCATCCCCTCACAGCTACTCCCCTCCCTCTCTTCTACCCTTACCCCTATACTCACACACATCTTCAATCTCTCCCTCGGCACTGGTATATTTTCCTCATCTCTTAAACATGCACTGGTCATACCTATCCTCAAAAAACCTTCTCTCTATCCAACCGCACCATCCAACTACTGCCCTCTTTCCCTACTACCTCTTGCCTCAAAGCTTCTTCAAAAGCTAGTATATGCACGTCTATCCAATTTCCTTACATTAAAATCCCTCCTTGACCTACTGCAATCTGGATTTTGCCCCCTACACTCCACAGATACAGCAATTGTTAAGGTTACCAATGACCTACTTACAGCAAAATCAAAATGCAACTTCTCTCTACTTATCCTCCTTGATATGTCTGCAGTCTTTAATACTGTCGACCACCCTCTTTTGCGCCAAACCCTACATTCCTTCGGCATCTGTGACAAAGCTCTCTTGTGGTTCTCTTTCTATCTGTCTAACCGTACCTTTAGTGTAGCCTTCTCTGGGGCCTCCTATGCCCTATTACCTCTTTCTGTTGGGGTACCGCAATGTTCTGTCCTCTGCCCCCTTCTCTTCTCAATCTACATGTTCTCATTAGGTTCCTTAATAAAGTACCACGGGTTTCATTATCATTTGTATACTGATGACACCCAAATCTACCTCTCTGCACCAGAACTATCTCCTTCCTTGCTAACCCGTGTCACTAACTGTCTCTCTCATATCTCATCTTGGATGTCCTCTCACCACCTCAAGCTAAATCTCTCCAAAACTGAGCTCCTTATTTTCCCCCCTTCTTCCAAAATCTCCACCCCCCATTTCTCTATAACCGTTAATAACTCCATCATTATCCCTACCCCACATGCCCGATGTCTTGGGGTCACACTTGACTCAGATCTATCTTTCACTCCTCACATTCAGTCCTTGGCTAAAGCCTGCCGCTGCCACCTTAAAAACATCTCTAAAATTAGACATTTCCTTACACAAGACACAACTAAGATTTTGATCCACTCATCCTTTTCCGCCTCAACTACTGCAACTCCATCCTCTCTGACCTCCCTAGCTGCTGCCTAGCTCCTTTATAATCCATAATGAACCCCTCTGTCAGGCTCATCTTCATTGCACATCACTCTTCATCTGCTGCACATCTCTGCCAATCCTTTCACTGGCTTCCTTTTGCCTCCAGGATTAAAGTGAAGGTCAATTTTGATGAATTAGTGCCCGGTTTTTAATAATCCTATCAGCCAATCGGAATATAAGGGACGCCATCTTGGATGACGTTTCTTAAAGGTACCGTCATTCAGTAAGAAGATTCTGGATGAAGAGGATGCTCCGCGTTGGATGTCTTGAAGATAGAAGATACCGTCTGGATGAAGACTTCTGCCTATCTGGAGGACCACTTCGTCCGGCTTGGATGAAGACTTCTCCCGGCTTCGTTGAGGACTTCGGCCCGGTTGGATGAAGACTTCTGCCGCTTCCTTGAGGATGGATGTCCGGTCTTCAGAACAGTAATTCGATCATCAGGGGGTTAGTGTTATGTTTTTTTAAGGGTGTATTGGGTGGGTTTTATTTTTAGGTTAGGGTTTAGGCCTGCAATAGAGCTAACTGCCCTTTTAAGGGCAATGCCCATCCAAATGCCCTTTTCAGGGCAATGGGGAACTTAGGTTTTTTTAGTTAGCATTTTATTTGGGGGGTTGGTTGTGTGGGTAGTGGATTTTACTGTTGGGGGGGTTGTTTGTATTTTTTTTTTACAGGTAAAAGAGCTGATTACTTTGGGGCAATGCCCCGCAAAAGGCCCTTTTAAGGGCTATTGATTAGTTTAGGCTAGGGTTTTTTTTATTTTGGGGGGCCTTTTTTATTTTGATAGGGCTATTAGATTAGGAGTAATTAGTTTAAAGATCTGTAATTTATTTTTTATTTTCTGTAATTTAGTGGCGGTTTTTTTGTACGTTAGCTAATTGTGTTTAATGTATTTAATTGTATTTAATTTAGTTAATTTATTTAATTGTAGTGTAGTGTTAGGTGTTAGTGTAACTTAGGTTAGGTTTTATTTTACAGGTACTTTTGTATTTATTTTAGCTAGGTAGTTATTAAATAGTTAATAACTATTTAATAACTATGCTACCTAGTTAAAATAAATACAAACTTGCCTATAAAATAAAAATAAACCCTAAGATAGCTACAATGTAACTATTAGTTATATTGTAGCTAGCTTAGGGTTTATTTTACAGGTAAGTATTTAGTTTAGTTTAGTTTTTTAGAGGTTTAGCCTCTAGTTATCAAGCCGTCAACCGCAAATACGCTGGAATTCCGCAGCGTATTTGTAGCAAGGCTGATTCGCCTTAGTTATCAACCCTTACTGCCCGGCAAAAGTAGAATATAGTGACGTAAGCTTCGATCCGCCGGACTCAGTCCGACAAAGATCGATGCTTACGTCACTCCAGATGTTCCGAACGCAAGTTCGGCACAATCTGACTACTTTTGCTAGTTATCAAACTACTACCAGGTACGCTCGGCACTATTCTGGGCCAGCATACCTGGATTTCAATCCGCCGCCCTGGAGGCGGCGGATACCATAGGAATCAATGGGAGTCTGACCATAGCGAAAGCTTATGTTCGCTGCCGCCCGATATCCCATTGATTCCTATGGGAGATGTCTGCACCTAACACCCTAACATGTACCCCGAGTCTAAACACCCCTAATCTGTCCCCCCTGCACCGCCGCAACTAAATAAATGTATTACCCCCTAAACCGCCGATCCCGGACCCCGCCGCAACTATAATAAATATGTTAACCCTAAACCGCCGCTCCCGGAGCCCACCGCAACTATAATAAATATGTTAACCCCTAAACCGCCGCTTCCGGACCCCGCCGCAACTATAATAAATATGTGAACCCCTAAACCGCCACTCCCGGACCCCACCGCCACCTACATAATACCTATTAACCCCTATCCTGCCCCCCCTATACCGCCGCCACCTATAATAAATTTTTTAACCCCTATCCTGCCCCCCCTATACCGCCGCCACCTATAATAAATTTATTAACCCCTATCCTGCCCCCCTACACCGCTGCCACTATAATAAAATTATTAACCCCTAAAGTCTAACACTAACCCTAACACCCCCCTAACTTAAATATTAATTAAATACATCTAAATAATATTACTCTTATTAACTAAATTAATCCTATTTAAAATTAAATACTCACCTATAAAATAAACCCTAATATAGCTACAATATAACTAATAATTACATTGTAACTATTTTAGGATTTATTTTTATTTTACAGGCAACTTTGTATATATTTTAACTAGGTACAATAGCTATTAAATAGTTAATAACTATTTAACAGCTACCTAGCTAAAAGAAATACAAAATTACCTGTAAAATAAATCCTAACCTAAGTTACAATTAAACCTAACACTACACTATCATTAAATTAATTAAATAAATTAGCTACCAATACCTACAATTAAATACAATTAAATAAACTAAATTACCAAAAAAAACAAACACTAAATTACAGAAAAGAAAAAAATATTACAAGAATTTTAAACTAATTACACCTAATCTAAGCCCCCTAATAAAATAAAAAAAAACAAAATAATAAAAGTCCCTACCCTATTCTACATTACAAAGTAATCAGCTCTTTTACCAGCCCTTAAAAAGTCTTTTTGCGGGGCATGCCCCAAAGTAATCAGCTCTTTTGCCTGTAAAAAATAATACAACCCCCCAACATTAAAACCCACCACCCACATACCCCTACTCTAACCCACCCAAACCCCCCTTAAATAAACCTAACACTAACCCCCTGAAGATCTCCCTACCTTGAGTCATCTTCACCCAGCCGGGCCGAAGTCTTCATCCGATGGGGCAGAAGAGGACATCCAGATCGGCAGAAGTCTTCATCCTATCCGGGCAGAAGAGGACATCCGGACCGGCAGACATCTTCATCCAAGCGGCATCTTCTATCTTCATCCATCCGACGAGGAGCGGCTCCATCTTCAAGACCTTTGGCGCGGAACATCCTTCTTGCACGACGACTACCCGACGAATGGCTGGTCCTTTAAATGATGTCATCCAAGATGGCATCCCTCGAATTCCGATTGGCTGATAGGATTCTATCAGCCAATCCGAAATTAAGGTAGGAAAAATCTGATTGGCTGATGCTATCAGCCAATCAGATTGAAGTTCAATCCGATTGGCTCATTGGATCAGCCAATTGGATTGATCTTCAATCTGATTGGCTGATTGCATCAGCCAATCAGATTTTCCCTACCTTAATTCCGATTGGCTGATAGGATTGGATGCAATCAGCCAATCAGATTGAAGTTCAATCCGATTGGCTGATCCAATGAGCCAATCGGATTGAACTTCAATCTGATTGGCTGATAGCATCAGCCAATCAGATTTTTCCTACCTTAATTTCCGATTGGCTGATAGAATCCTATCAGCCAATCGGAATTCGAGGGATGCCATCTTGGATGACGTCATTTAAAGGACCAGCCATTCGTTGGGTAGTCGTCATGCAACCCCTATCCTGCCCCCCCTACACCGCTGCCACTATAATAAAATTATTAACCCCTAAACCTAAGTCTAACACTAACCCTAACACCCCCCTAACTTAAATATTAATTAAATAAATCTAAATAATATTACTCTTATTAACTAAATTAATCCTATTTAAAACTAAATACTTACCTATAAAATAAACCCTAATATAGCTACAATATAACTAATAATTACATTGTAACTATTTTAGGATTTATTTTTATTTTACAGGCAACTTTGTATATATTTTAACTAGGTACATAAATTAGCTACCAATACCTACAATTAAATACAATTAAATAAACTAAACTAAATTACCAAAAAAAACAAACACTAAATTACAAAAAAGAAAAAAATATTACAAGAATTTTAAACTAATTACACCTAATCTAAGCCCCCTAATAAAATAATAAAAAAAAATAATAAAAGTCCCTACCCTATTCTACATTACAAAGTAATCAGCTCTTTTACCAGCCCTTAAAAAGTCTTTTTGCGGGGCATGCCCCAAAGTAATCAGCTCTTTTGCCTGTAAAAAATAATACAACCCCCCAACATTAAAACCCACCACCCACATACCCCTACTCTAACCCACCCAAACCCCCCTTAAATAAACCTAACACTAACCCCCTGAAGATCTCCCTACCTTGAGTCATCTTCACCCAGCCGGGCCGAAGTCTTCATCCGATGGGGCAGAAGAGGACATCCAGATAGGCAGAAGTCTTCATCCTATGCGGGCAGAAGAGGACATCCGGACCGGCAGACATCTTCATCCAAGCGGCATCTTCTATCTTCATCCATCCGACGAGGAGCGGCTCCATCTTCAAGACCTCCGGCGCGGAACATCCTTCTTGCACGACGACTACTCGACGAATGGCTGGTCCTTAAATGATGTCATCCAAGATGGCGTCCCTCGAATTCCGATTGGCTGATAGGATTCTATCAGCCAATCGGAATTAAGGTAGGGAAAATCTGATTGGCTGATGCAATCAGCCAATCAGATTGAAGTTCAATCCGATTGGCTGATCCAATGAGCCAATCGGATTGAACTTCAATCTGATTAGCTGATAGCATCAGCCAATCAGATTTTTCCTACCTTAATTTCCGATTGGCTGATAGAATCCTATCAGCCAATCGGAATTCGAGGGATGCCATCTTGGATGACGTCATTTAAAGGACCAGCCATTCGTTGGGTAGTCGTCATGCAAGAAGGATGTTCTGCGCTGGAGATCTTGAAGATGGAGCCGCTCCTCGTCGGATGGATGAAGATAGAAGATGCCGCTTGGATGAAGATGTCTGCCAGTCCATATGTCCTCTTCTGCCCCGATAGGATGAAGACTTCTGCCGGTCTGGATGTCCTCTTCTGCCCCATCGGATGAAGACTTCAGCCCGGCTGGGTGAAGACGACTCAGGGTAGGGAGATCCTCAGGGGGTTAGTGTTAGGTTTTTTAAGGGGGGTTTGGGTGGGTTAGAGTAGGGGTATGTGGGTGGTGGGTTTTAATGTTGGTAGGGGGTTGTATTTTTTTTACAGGCAAAAGAGCTGATTACTTTGGGGCATGTCCTGCAAAAAGTCCTTTTAAGGGCTGGTAAAAGAGCTGATTACCTTGTAATGTAGAATAGGGTAGGGACTTTTATTATTTAGTTTTTTTCAAATTTTATTAGGGGGCTTAGATTAGGTGAAATTAGTTTAAAATTCTTGTAATATTTTTTTATTTTCTGTAATTTAGTGTTTTGTTTTTTTTGCAATTTAGTTTAGTTTATTTAATTGTATTTAATTGTAGGTATTGGTAGCTAATTTATTTAATTAATTTACGGCTAAATTTAGAGTTTGGCGGCCAAAGGGGTGCGTTAGCTACGCATGCTTTTTTTCTCCCGCACCTTTTAAATACCGCTGGTATTTAGAGTTCACAGAATGGCTGCGTTAGGCTCCAAAAAGGGAGCATAGAGCCCACCACAACTATAATAAATATGTTAACCCCTAAACCGCCGCTCCCGGACCCCGCCGCAACTATAATAAATATGTGAACCCCTAAACCGCCACTCCCGGACCCCGCCGCCACCTACATAATACCTATTAACCCCTATCCTGCCCCCCTATACTGCCACCACCTATAATAAATTTATTAAACCCTATCCTGTCCCCCCTATACCGCCGCCACCTATAATACATTTATTAACCCCTATCCTGCCCCCCCTACACCGCTGCCACTATAATAAAATTATTAACCCCTAAACCTAAGTCTAACACTAACCCTAACACCCCCCTAACTTAAATATTAATTAAATAAATCTAAATAATATTACTCTTATTAACTAAATTAATCCTATTTAAAACTAAATACTTACCTATAAAATAAACCCTAATATAGCTACAATATAACTAATAATTACATTGTAACTATTTTAGGATTTATTTTTATTTTACAGGCAACTTTGTATATATTTTAACTAGGTACATAAATTAGCTACCAATACCTACAATTAAATACAATTAAATAAACTAAACTAAATTACCAAAAAAAACAAACACTAAATTACAAAAAAGAAAAAAATATTACAAGAATTTTAAACTAATTACACCTAATCTAAGCCCCCTAATAAAATAATAAAAAAAAATAATAAAAGTCCCTACCCTATTCTACATTACAAAGTAATCAGCTCTTTTACCAGCCCTTAAAAAGTCTTTTTGCGGGGCATGCCCCAAAGTAATCAGCTCTTTTGCCTGTAAAAAATAATACAACCCCCCAACATTAAAACCCACCACCCACATACCCCTACTCTAACCCACCCAAACCCCCCTTAAATAAACCTAACACTAACCCCCTGAAGATCTCCCTACCTTGAGTCATCTTCACCCAGCCGGGCCGAAGTCTTCATCCGATGGGGCAGAAGAGGACATCCAGATAGGCAGAAGTCTTCATCCTATGCGGGCAGAAGAGGACATCCGGACCGGCAGACATCTTCATCCAAGCGGCATCTTCTATCTTCATCCATCCGACGAGGAGCGGCTCCATCTTCAAGACCTCCGGCGCGGAACATCCTTCTTGCACGACGACTACTCGACGAATGGCTGGTCCTTTAAATGATGTCATCCAAGATGGCGTCCCTCGAATTCCGATTGGCTGATAGGATTCTATCAGCCAATCGGAATTAAGGTAGGGAAAATCTGATTGGCTGATGCAATCAGCCAATCAGATTGAAGTTCAATCCGATTGGCTGATCCAATGAGCCAATCGGATTGAACTTCAATCTGATTAGCTGATAGCATCAGCCAATCAGATTTTTCCTACCTTAATTTCCGATTGGCTGATAGAATCCTATCAGCCAATCGGAATTCGAGGGATGCCATCTTGGATGACGTCATTTAAAGGACCAGCCATTCGTTGGGTAGTCGTCATGCAAGAAGGATGTTCTGCGCTGGAGATCTTGAAGATGGAGCCTCTCCTCGTCGGATGGATGAAGATAGAAGATGCCGCTTGGATGAAGATGTCTGCCAGTTCATATGTCCTCTTCTGCCCCGATAGGATGAAGACTTCTGCCGGTCTGGATGTCCTCTTCTGCCCCATCGGATAAAGACTTCGGCCCGGCTGGGTGAAGACGACTCAGGGTAGGGAGATCCTCAGGGGGTTAGTGTTAGGTTTTTTTAAGGGGGGTTTGGGTGGGTTAGAGTAGGGGTGGTGGGTTTTAAAGTTGGGAGGGGGTTGCATTTTTTTTACAGGCAAAAGAGCTGATTACTTTGGGGCATGTCCTGCAAAAAGTCCTTTTAAGGGCTGGTAAAAGAGCTGATTACCTTGTAATGTAGAATAGGGTAGGGACTTTTATTATTTTTTTTTTTTTTATTTTATTAGGGGGCTTAGATTAGGTGAAATTAGTTTAAAATTCTTGTAATATTTTTTTTATTTTCTGTAATTTAGTGTTTTGTTTTTTTTGTAATTTAGTTTAGTTTATTTAATTGTATTTAATTGTAGGTATTGGTAGCTAATTTATTTAATTAATTTAAGGCTAGATTTAGAGTTTGTCGGCCAAAGGGGTGCGTTAGCTACGCGTGCTTTTTTTCTCCCACACCTTTTAAATACCGCTGGTATTTAGAGTTCACAGAATGGCTGCGTTAGGCTCCAAAAAGGGAGCGTACAGGCATATTTACCGCCACTGCAACTCTAAATACCAGCGTTGCTTACGGACGCGGCCAGCTTCAAAAACGTGCTCGTGCACGATTCCCCCATAGAAAACAATGGGGCCATTTGAGCTGAAAAAAAAGCGTTCAGCTCCTAACGCAGCCCCATTGTTTTCTATGGGGAAACACTTCCTATGTCTGCACCTAACACCCTAACATAAACCCTGAGTCTAAACACCCCTAACCTTACACTTATTAACCCCTAATCTGCCGCCCCCGCTATCGCTGACCCCTGCATATTATTATTAACCCCTAATCTGCCGCTCCGTACACCGCAGCAACCTACGTTATCCCTATGTACCCCTAATCTGCTGCCCCTAACACCGCCAACCCCTATATTATATTTATTAACCCCTAATCTGCCCCCCACAACGTCGCCTCCACCTACCTACAATAATTAACCCCTAATCTGCCGACCGAATCTCACCGCTACTATAATAAATGTATTAACCCTTAAAGCTAAGTCTAACTCGCTCACTTTTTGGCCTCCCAGGACAGACTAGTAATACCGGCGCTATGGAAGTCCCATAGAAAAAAGACTTTACGAAGTTTATGTAAGTGGTTTTGCGTTAAGGCCAAAGAAGTGTGCGGTGCCCCTAAACCTACAAGACTCGTAATAGCAGGGTAGTGAAAAAGCAGCGTTAAGACCTGATAACGCTGCTTTTTCAGCCTAATGCACAACTCATAATCTAGCCGTTTGTTTGTTATTTTCCGTAATTTAGTGTTTGTTATTTTTTGTAATTTAGTCTTTTTTTCTTTTTGTAATTAGATACTTTGTAATTTATCATAAAACAAGAGAAACAATAGGAGTCTCTATAGAAGTGCGCAAATGATCAGAAACAGGTGTAGGTGACGGATTCAGTGGCGGCAATTCAGGCAGCTCTCTTAGAATGTTGTGGATGAAAGTCGGGAACCTGTGGAAGACAGATAGAAGAGGCGCCTCATGGGACAAGTATCGTCTTGTACAACATAGGAGAGCAGTAACAGCAAACCCCCCACACACAGAGTGTTACTCACAAGAGCAGCGGTACACCAAGTACCCAGACAAGCAGGACGGAACCAAAAGTCGCCCGTCAGACAAGCGCAAGCTCGACACGCTACAGCAGACGTCACTCGGCAGACAGCGTCAGAGTCGACCCAGCAGGGGAGCCAATCAGGTGGATGGAAACTCGGCACAGCAAACCTCCACAGAGGAATCAGGAACAGGACCAAAGTTGCACTAACGGCAACAATATTAAAATACAAACAGGTGTGATATACTCAAAAAGACATTTATTGAGTATAAACAGATAAAAACATGCGTCCAGCAACGCGTTTCTCAACAAATAGTCGTTTCATCAGGCTGATACTAATACATGAAAATACCTGCTCTATTTATAACACACCTGTGCCAATCACAAGAGTTCCAGCTACTGACACACCTCTAAGTAAAAATAACTTAGTGATAGAGTGTTAATCACTAGGGAGGTGACTAAGGAGCCGCAACTGAGGATGGACTTAAAAAACAAATAACATACTTAAAAAATGAATATACATTTAAAACATTCAGATTCAACATTAATTGTTCAGAATTGATTAAGACATGCAAAATACAATAGCATTCATATCAAACATAAAATATAATAAAAAAATAAAATTAAAAATTCCTATAACTACCTAAAACCTAAAAGATTATAACATCGAATCGCACAAGATCGTAACTTAATATATAGATCGATGTATATATCGATGTATATATGTCAATACATGATATTATTCGAATAAGAATCAGACAAGTATTATATAACCAGAAAGGTACTAATGAAAATCCAATATTAAGTGTCAGAGAGGCTATATAGTAAATGCTATTGCTTCAGGGGGGGGGGAAGAGGGGGGAGTGGAAGGACGGGCGAGGGCGATTATAAATGGAAAGTGTACTGGGCTAGGGAATCAAGCAGGAGTCAAAGAGCATATGAGGGCAATGTGCAAGTCCATAGGATTATGTGGCTAAAATCATCAATGGTACTTGGGCGGACATAAGGTGCAGTCACTAACTAAACTCGGTAATAGGATGGAGATGGAGTGCGGTGGCTGTGGACAGCTCTATTAATAAGCCCTAGTTAATGGAAAGTTGCTAGGTCAATACACAGATTAAGCCCATCTGGATGCATACATTTCAGAACGTGAATCCAATACGTTTCTCTTTGTCTTAATCTAAAGTACCTATTGTAAATATAGGATTTAGGTATATGTTCTATGGGGGTCACAGAGAAACAATTAGTGTCACCATTATGCATGATGTTACAGTGTCTAGAGACACTATGGTGCTTGTAATTCCTCCTCATATTACGTTGATGTTCAGACCACCTAGTGCTGAAACGCCTGCAGGTGCGGCCCACATATTGAATGCCACACAAGCAGGTGAGAAGATATACAACATATGTTGATGCACAGGAAATATGTCCAATAATAGAATAAGATCTATTAGTGATAGTGGATCGAAAGGTTTTTTGTTTAGTGTCAATAGAATGACACATCTTACATCTGCTCGCTCTACATCTAAAAGCGCCAATAATTGGTACAATAGGTTTAGATGTTGTACGAGCTGGTTGTCTCTTGTGTTTCACTATCTTGCTGGGAGCTAGCAAGGTTTTTAAAGTGGGAGCTCTCTTGTAGACCACTCTTGGGCCTAGATTTAGAGTTCGGCGGTAGCCGTCAAAACCAGCGTTAGAGGCTCCTAACGCGGGTTTCTTACGCACTCCGGTATTTAGAGTTTATTTACCGCCACTCAAAATACACCTAACGCTCACCTTTCTACCGCCACCTCAGACCCAGTAGTAAACATATACCGACAAAAAAAACATCCACGAATCACAAAACAAATATTACACAAAGTACACTTACACTCATACAAACACGACACTATCTTTATTTTTCATATTTTATTTTTTTTCGTTAAAATACAAAGGATTAAAGTTGCGAGATCTCTGGTGTTTGAAAAAAATCCACACAAATCCATTTTCCCATTGACTTACATGGACATACAGGAAAAGACCCTCATATACCTACATCTAACGAATAACATTATCACAAACATACACTCATCGATGCATACAAACAATATACACCACATGACATACACAAAATATTTATTTATTACAAAAAGAACACGATTTAGCGACTTTTTCACACAAGATCATGACGTCACTCACTTTACGAGGAAAACCAGTCTTAGAAAAAAAAATTAGAAATCTTTTGAGCCTCCATTGACTTCTATTGGGAAGACGTGCTCGTGCACGCGAAACCCTCATTTCCCTAACGCACGCAAATAGCGTAGACTGAAAAACTCCAAATACCAGCGCTAGAAAAGACATGATTTCATGCGTTAGACCCAGCTATGATAAATAGATAAAGAAATGACTATTTCCCTATGGTGGACTTATGGTTTTTAATTATTAAATATTCACCACACCATAAATATTTTTCACACTTTTAGATTACATCAACTACAAATCCACATCACTAGTAACACATTATTATTTCAATAAAATTACATTTACAATTAAAATAAAATTCAATACACATTTCCGGATTCCCAAACACTACACAATGGGAAACATCTCTCATTTACCTTTATTATTGCATTTCAGTTATTCAACTCATATGCTTGCAGCAACTGCATATCTACATAGGCTTAACACATAATCACTCATGGATGCACATATATTACTTTTAACATTCACTCATACATGTGCATTCAAATGATGGGGGACAAACACATTACATTCTCTACAGGAATCACAAAACACAACATATGGATTTGACTGTACTTGTAACATCATGATTCCATCACCAGAAACCATTAGGAATTACGTACAACACGAACATCATTACACCAGATTACAGATGTCACTTTATGGGAAGGAACAACAATGCCACACCGCTATATAGAAGTCAGCATATGTGGGACACAATCACAATATATACGTACATGTACATAACACGCATCACCCATCACGCAACCACAAAGCACACATTTAGATTTTATTCAGCACACAATAACAATGTAGCACAATACAACAACACAATGAGGATTTCACAACTACATAGGCAGGTTAATAATATCATGACGTCATTAGAAGATTCAACCATACACATCACAGATTCACCACTGTACCGCCCCTTTAGGAACTTTAACACTCAATACTACAATACAACATATACGTAAACCACACTTTTGAACAACATTATTATGGAGATTTCAATGGGACAATTAAGAAATATTGTCAGATCGCAAATCAATTATATATACAATACTACAGATGACAGCCGGAAGTTATTCAGTATTCGTGCAATTTTTATGGGACGCATACAATATTGTCAGATATAAAATCACTTATATATATAATACTACAGATGACAGCCGGAAGTGCTTCAGTATTAGTGTCATTTGAAAGGGACGCATACAATATTGACAGCTCGGCAATCACTTATATATACAATACTACAGATGGCAGACGGGAAGTTCGGAATTATTATTGCGATTTTAAAGGGACACGTACAATATTGACAGCTTGGCAATCACTTATATATACAATACTACAGATGACAGACGGGAAGTTCTGAATTCTTATTGCGATTTGAAAGGGACGCATACAATATTGACATCTCGGCAATCACTTATATATACAATCCTACAGATGACAGCCGGAAGTTATTCAGTATTAGTGCCATTTGAATGGGACGCATACAATATTGACAGCTCGGCAATCACTTATATACACAATACTACAGATGGCAGACGGGAAGTTCTGAATTATTATTGCGATTTGAAAGGGACGCATACAATATTGACAGCTCGGCAATCACTTATATATACAATACTACAGATGACAGCCGGAAGTTCTTCAGTATTAGTGCGATTTGAAAGGGACGCATACAATATTGACTGCTCGGAAATCACTTATATATACAATACTACAGATGACAGCCGGAAGTTATTCAGTATTAGTGCGATTTGAAAGGGACGCATACAATATTGACAGCTCGGCAATCACTTATATATACAATACTACAGATGACAGCCGGAAGTTATTCAGTATTAGTGCGATTTGAAAGGGACGCATACAATATTGACAGCTCGGCAATCACTTATATATACAATACTACAGATGACAGACGGGAAGTTCTGAATTCTTATTGCGATTTGAAAGGGACGCATACAATATTGACATCTCGGCAATCACTTATATATACAATACTACAGATGACAGCCGGAAGTTCGGAATTATTATTGCGATTTTAAAGGGACACGTACAATATTGACAGCTCGGCAATCACTTATATACACAATACTACAGATGGCAGACGGGAAGTTCTGAATTCTTATTGCGATTTGAAAGGGACGCGTACAATATTGACATCTAGCTAATCACGTATAGATACAATACTACAGATGGCAGATGCTACTTTATCGTTTACAAACAATATTGCAGCAACATTGATCGATCACATTCGATGCACATTATACACAACTATGCACTTTCATTCATGTTAGCGTGGACGTGTGCTTGTTACTATAAGATCGCGTTTAACAAATATTGATTACGCATATGAGCAAACATTACAAACATGCACTGTATGTGTGATATTTGACACTTTCACATTGAGATTCATTGGGGGAAAACAACATTTCAGCAAACAACAAAAAAACGCCCACTGTGAAAGCATTCGCGCCGCTCACATACCAACAGGTGAATACAATCAGCAATCATTACAAACTCACTACCATTGGACTAATTGTACTATAAATCCCCCAAACAACATGGCCAATGCATCACTTGTGATCCACATCAGATCAAGTGCTTACCTTGTTACGCTGTTTTGAAAGATGGATGACGATGACATGGTAGACGCTGCTGGTGGTGCTATTGGCGAACTAGCTGTTGGTCGAATCAGGCAGCCTCGGCGGCTCAGACCGAGACGAAGGGGTCGTCTGGTTCGAGGTCCTCGTGTCTACAGGGTGAGACCCACCTTGGAAAACATGAGCGACTTTGAGGTTTTTGATAAGTATCGGCTCGATCGCGAACAGCTCATTGGCCTTTACGATCTTCTTAAACCTCATTTGGAGCCACGTATACAAATAAGGACTGCTGTTCCCCCCATGAGTAAGATGCTAAGCTGTCTATACGTCCTGGCCTCCGGGAGTTTTCAATCCGGAGAACTGTACATGCATGGCCTGGCTCAAGGTACATTCTCTGTGGTGTTTGATAACTTTCTGGACGCCATGGTACGTATCAGTAAGCAATACATAGGATTCCCACAGAATGATGGTGATTGGAGGCGCCTGAAGCGGGAATTCTTTGATATTGCTCAATTGCCCAATGTCTTGGGAGCCATTGATTGTACCCACATTGCGCTGCGTGCTCCAATTGATGACTTGCCCTTCAGAAATCGCAAACATTTTCATAGCCTCAACGTGCAGTATGTTTGTGACGCACGGATGAGGATTATGCATGTGTATGCGAATTTTGGAGGGGCTTGTCATGATGCCCGCATCCTCTCTCTGTCGTCCCTGTGGAGACAGTTTGAGGAAAGACAAATGCCCCCTGGTTATCTCGTTGGTGAGTATTTGTGCTCAACATGGTTAATTATTTTGACAATTGCCCCTGTATTTTTTAACTGTTAGCGTCATGTTCAGCTATAGGATTAAATTTAACCATTTCTTATTTACCGACGCTAATGTCTAGTTTTATTGAAAAGCAGATATGTAGCATGTCTTACCTTAAGTGTTCAGATAGAGAATGCAATGTAACCATGTAGTTAGCATTTTACACAAGGTTTGTTTTAGGAGAAATACGCATATGTAGCATGTCTTAGATGAAATGGCAAGATATTATCTCATGCAATTTAACGCTGTCATTGTCTTTTTCCGCTAATGTCTAGTTTTATTGAAAAGCAGATATGTAGCATGTCTTACCTTAAGTGTTCAGATAGAGAATGCAATGTAACCATGTAGTTAGCATTTTACACAAGGTTTGGTTTAGGAGAAATACGCATATGTAGCATGTCTTAGATGAAATGGCAAGATATTATCTCATGCAATTTAACCCTGTCATTGTCTTTTTCCGCTAATGTCTAGTTTTATTGAAAAGCAGATATGTAGCATGTCTTACCTTAAGTGTTCAGATAGAGAATGCAATGTAACCATGTAGTTAGCATTTTACACAAGGTTTGGTTTAGGAGAAATACGCATATGTAGCATGTCTTAGATGAAATGGCAAGATATTATCTCATGCAATTTAACCCTGTCATTGTCTTTTTCCGCTAATGTCTAGTTTTATTGAAAAGCAGATATGTAGCATGTCTTACCTTAAGTGTTCAGATAGAGAATGCAATGTAACCATGTAGTTAGCATTTTACACAAGGTTTGTTTTAGGAGAAATACGCATATGTAGCATGTCTTAGATGAAATGGCAAGATATTATCTCATGCAATTTAACCCTGTCATTGTCTTTTTCCGCTAATGTCTAGTTTTATTGAAATGCAGATATGTAGCATGTCTTACCTTAAGTGTTCATATAGAGAATGCAATGTAACCATGTAGTTAGCATTTTACACAAGGTTTGTTTTAGGAGAAATACGCATATGTAGCATGTCTTAGATGAAATGGCAAGATATTATCTCATGCAATTTAACCCTGTCATTGTCTTTTTCCGCTAATGTCTAGTTTTATTGAAATGCAGATATGTAGCATGTCTTACCTTAAGTGTTCAGATAGAGAATGCAATGTAACCATGTAGTTAGCATTTTACACAAGGTTTGTTTTAGGAGAAATACGCATATGTAGCATGTCTTAGATGAAATGGCAAGATACAGAATTATATATAAATTTTTTTTTTTTTTTTTATGTTTCTGACAACTTTTAATATGGATTATGTTTTTAAAAAAATATATTTCTACAACAATATACTAGTTTAAGTATTCTGTTTGAATTATGTTCTGTTCTAAATTTATAGGTGATTCTGGGTACATGAGCCGGCCTTGGCTCATTACCCCCTTGCGTAGCCCAACTGATGTGTCTGAGGAGCGCTACAATAGGGCTCATAAGAGAACCAGGGCGGTGGTTGAAAGGATGTTCGGGCTCCTGAAGATGAGATTCAGGTGCCTGGACCGTTCTGGAGGAGCACTCCAGTACAACCCAAAGAAGGTGGCTAAGATCGTTGTAGCCTGTAGCGTCCTGCATAATATTGCACAGCGGGCTGGGATGCTGCAGGCCGTCCCGGTGGACAGAGACCTCCTCAGAGATGAGGAGGATGATCCTGTTCTAGAGGGGGAATTCCAGGACGAGGGACTTGATGTCAGAGCAGACGTCATCAACCGCCACTTTAGACGGTAAAGAATAGAAGTTACACTGGAGTATTTTCAATAGATGTGAACTCTATGGAAATGACAAGTAGAGAATTGTGCAAACATGTTAGTATTGATCAAATGTTAGAATAATCTTTATTTTTCATAATATAGGTGATGCTCTGGGCATTGGGTCCTATAGCGAGTCTTTGCCACCTGGTTTTTAAAGAGGACATCAGATGGTAAGTAGAAATGTATGGACTGTTGCTGGCATGATTTGTACACAAATACATCATATGGCATACATTTTAAAAAATATAATTTTGTTTACACATTACTTAAAATGTACATAATCACAAAGGGATACTCTAGAATGACTATGGTTCAATGTCACACAGAGGTTTGTTCTGCTCAATATGACTCATCTTCACACTTGATAGAAAATAACACAGGTTCATACACAGGCTTAGTAAGCTAGTGATAGATATTTATTATGAAATGGGGGGTGGGAGAGGGGTACAGAACTGATTCACACACTTGTATGAAATCTTTATATATAATTTCTTACATTAGGGAGATGACTTAATCTAAAGACTGAAAGGGAACAATTTGAAGCCTGACAGTGAAGATTTCCAAGACTGACAGTGGGGAAAAAGCCAAGATTGAAATTGAAGTATACCAATGGGATCATGTCTGGCATTATATTTCAATTCTGCTGACCTTGAAAACCATACAAATACATGTTCACATGGTAAGTGCAAACTATTTGATAGAATAAGGCTGTGGAGACATCCTATTGGAGACACTTAGATGATTTTCTATTTTGTAGATGGTATTTCCCAGTCCTCTATTTAATGAACTGATGAATAATACACCTATTGAAGATCAACTGTTTACCCCTGAATTGACTTTCAAAGACCATGCATTGTCCAGGTTGGTGTACCAATGCATGCTAGTGAAGACTGTAGAATATTAGTAGCTTACATACATTAGTCATATTTAGTTCTTAATGAGATATTTAGGGATCACAATCAGACACTTAGATGATTGTACTTTTTTAGATGGGATTTCCCAGTCCTCTATTTAATGAACTGATGAATAAGACACCTATTGAAGATCAACTGTTTACCCCTGAATTGACTTTCAAAGACCATGCATTGTCCAGGTTGGTGTACCAATGCATGCTAGTGAAGACTGTAGAATATTAGTAGCTTACATACATTAGTCATATTTAGTTCTTAATGAGATATTTAGGGATCACAATCAGACACTTAGATGATTGTACTTTTTTAGATGGGATTTCCCAGTCCTCTATTTAATGAACTGATGAATAAGACACCTATTGAAGATCAACTGTTTACCCCTGAATTGACTTTCAAAGACCATGCATTGTCCAGGTTGGTGTACCAATGCATGCTAGTGAAGACTGTAGAATATTAGTAGCTTACATACATTAGTCATATTTAGTTCTTAATGAGATATTTAGGGATCACAATCAGAAAAAGGAATACATATTATAGTTGATATAGAGGTATTTGAATGGACATGAAATATTACATTTAGGTTCATCATACATATATTGTTTACATGTGATATACATTATTATGTATAATTTTAATTTTTGATATTTAAATATAATTTTTAATCAACAATATAATGGTGTATGTATTTAATTAATTTAAAATCAATGTAATGATTATCTTTAAAAAATGTTGATCAAAGTTAGAGCATAGACACCATATGAGTTTAAATGTATTTTATGAATATTTTACAACGTGTGTATTAACTTTGTTCCATTTTTATTATTTGTCATTTCAGATTGGCATCTGATGACTTCCTGGAATATTTAATTATTTTCTATTAAATATATGTTTATTTTTAACAGATTCTAATATATATCAATATAATCTGTAAATAAAACTTGGACTCCCTTGACTGGTAGTTGGCTATTTGACAAGCACATGCATAAGAGAAAATAATGCATTAATAGTAGAAAATAAAAATCTTACGAGAATATTAAAATATATCTTTTAACATTAATTGGGGAGTCAGATTCTTCAATGCTTTTATATAGAAAAAGTATATATTAAAAATATTTAGGATATGTAGTAATATTATGATTGTTTTAACATTTAATAAGGTGAAGTGGTTCAATTACATGAAAGTGACAGTGTTGTTGAATGTAAAAAGAATTGTATAAGATCATGTATCTTCCTTAGGTATCTCAAAACATTATTAGAAAATATTTTACAATTATTACATTTATAAATGGTAGGTCATTTAACTTGATATTTTTAACAAATTAGTTATTGGATGCCAGGTTAATCTATGTAATTTTCTAGTGGAGTCATTTAACTATACTTAGTAATATTATGTATTTATTACAATCTTACCTCTTGGGTTAGACATCAAATATCTATATAGAATGTAATTTCCCCTTTAGTTTATTTTGTCAATGTTAAATCAAAATACAATATGTTTGGGTCCTTAAAGGGGTCATTCAAAATGTATATTTTGTATAGATTGTTACAAATATCATACAAGAATTTAAACATATTTAGAATGTACTATAGAATTACATTCAGTCTTTAAATATACTTGTTAAAATAAAAATAAATGCACATATCTTAGTCAATGATATAAGGCATCTATATGCAAACAACAATCAGCATCAAAATAGCCTATGTAGAGATGTATTTAATCCACGAATATATATAATTACAATATAATGATTGAATAACAAAACATATTAAGTTGGTCAAATATAAGATTATTATACAAAATGCATACATAACATATAGCTTAATGTCCCTCTACGCTGAAGCCTAAAAAAGACCTCATTTAATAAATATATTTCAGTCAGTGTGTAAAACAATCTAGAAGTTAATCTAAATTTGCTTTACTCATATGTTAGACTCATTTAGCAAAAGGAAGGTGCCTAGGTTTATGATATATTAAGCATTATTGTGAAATGTTTATTTAAAGGGACATGAACTCAAAATATACTTAAAGGTAGACAGTTAAAAAATGAATGATTTATACATTCTGAATGAGTATTCTATTTTAATCAACTTTAAAACTTGTCTCATATTATGAATGCTCATTGTGATGTTGCTATCATTACTTTAAAAATAAGGCAGTAAATAGCTAATTTATTTGCTTCAGTACTCTGGACAGAACTTGATTGTTTGGAATAATTGATGCAACAATCGTCAAGGACAACCCAGGTTTTTATTAAACAATTGTCCGTAATATAAAATATCATTATTGATTTGCAAAGAAACATAACAAGATAACTGTTAACATTTGATAATCGGATTAAATAATAAAGTTGATTAACATTTCATGCTCAATCACCAATGGTAAATTTGTTTGGACAGTGTCCCTTTAAGAGATTTAAATAGTGTATTTACTTCTCTTCCTATCTTGACATACTTTGCTTGAAAAGCATATCGAGATAGGCTCAGTAGATGAAGATTGGTGGATGCACAGAGATGCCTTATGTGATTGTCTCAACCATGTGCATTTAAATTTCTTCTGTTGAGGATATATAAATACTAAGAGAAAATGATTTACATTTTAAAGTCTAAACAATCTTCTATCTCTACAGATCATTTGATACAATTGTTTGTAATGTCTCTTTAAAACTAAAGACGCCATTGCACAATAACATATATGAGCACTTCAGACAAATACAAGCTAGAGGTTTATTTGAGAATAACAAATCTGTAGTTTAACATTTATAAACAGATTATCCAAGTTACTGACATTCTAACCGGAATTTTAACATTAATAAATATTGCGTGGGAAACGCATCTTCAAACACCAGATTAGCATATTTAAACATTGTGTGCTATTGCGTGACATTAGACTCTAATCAATGTGCATTATAAATACATTTAATAGAGCAATGTCAATACTTCACAATAAATTTATTTAAAGAACAATAAAGACATACAATATGAAATGTGTATTTGTATTAAAGAAACAGACCGTTATTAAACCGAGAAATGTCTACAACATTAATAATGTGACAGTATTAGATTTTAAAGAGTATTTAATCATTAATATTTCACGGATCACGGATATTAAATCTGCGTCACACATATCCGCATGACAGGCCCATGAGTTACAAATAAGTCTACATGAAAAATTAAGTTACAGCACCACCAAGCGGTATGTGTAAGGATGTTACTAAGATATGAAACATTAAGGAACGGCCAATCAGAGTTCATCACACAAACACAACTTGAGTCAGGATGGTCTCACAGACATTATAACAATATTTCAAACTTTTATCCAATCAGATGTACAGATAAATTGTCCCATGGTGCATCTCATGTTTACTTCACCATATAAAAGTCCATTACACGTTGCCATCTTTGTCAGTTCTCTAATGCCTGCAGGCAGTATATATTATAATATATTTTTTGCAAAACCCAGCAGGCATGTCAGTTCCCAGGTTCACCAAGGAGGAGAGCGCTGCACTGCTCCACGCCGTCAAGGACTTTTATCCCCAGCTGTTTGGGAACAAGAGGAGCTCGACAGATGCGCCTGTTAAGAAGGCCCTCTGGGAGTCTATCACCAATGCGGTTAGATTGGTGTGTGACGTCCAGAGGACCCAGGATCAGATCATGAGGAGATTCGGAGATATGAGGTTGCGGTTATCCAAAAAAGTCAACCTCATAAGGGACTGGGTACAAGCCCGTAAGAGAGGGGGCCAAAGAAAGGCCCCGCGGAAACTGTACCTACTCCCTTATGAGGTGACTTTATGCGAGCTCCTCAATCTCCGGGTCCCCAAAAGATTTAGATCCTCGCCATCCTCGGCCTCCTCTTCTTCCCTCCCAGCTGCGGGATCTGAAAGTCCTGACGCGGGGGACAGGGCAGATGCTTCTCCGTCCGGTGGCCTGGGAGGAGCCGATAGAGAATCTGAACCAGGTAATTATCCAACTTCATATAATATTTTTTATTTTAAAAATCAAATATGTGTATTTAGTCAGATACTAAACCTATACAGATCTCACAACATACACTACATATGATGTTTAGATATCTGATTTTAGATTATTGACACATGAAATAGGAATGATGTTTCTTGCGCTCTACAGAATATGCGTCACAGAGCGGAAATGTAATTTCGCATCCACGTTAACATGGGTTTGCGGAAAGTGGCATTGCTTTATACATGTTGTTCAAATGACGGATGCGTAATTCCGCTTGGAATCATTGCGCAATGATCGCGAAAATGGCATTTCTCATCCACGTTAACATGGGTTTGCGGAAAGTGGCATTGCTTTATACATGTTGTTATAAATTAAATGGAAATTCCTAGATTAGTGAAGAATACAGTATTCTTATTTTAAATATTATAGCTAATAAAAAACGAATAATACAAATAAATTATAACATATGGCCATCAATTGATGATTATGTAATAACAAGCAGATATTCTTAAAGATACAGTAAACAACACAACTGATTGAAAATAAGAGTCCAGGATATATTTATCATTAATTTAATTGCGTAAAATATTAACTCATGGGACTACCAAAGGATTAATATCTTTGTATTGATTTGTTATTAATGTAAATATTTTAAACATGGCATGATTAGTATTAATGATATGCAATCCTCATTTAATATATTACAGATATGGATGTGGCTGCTGGATCCTCAAGCCAGGGCTTGTCACAGTATGGTATGTCTCTTTTTAATTGACATTTGTCTTCGAAACATGGACTGAACATTACATACTAAATACACATTGTTCAATATTTATATGTAATGTCTATTTAATAGATGAAAATTAAATAATTATTCGGATATCCTTAAATAACATATTATATTTTAATTGCATGCTCAATACCATTCATGACATCAACATATGGAGTAGATAATTCATTAACAAACAACAACATTGTGGAATCTATTTAATTTTAGATTAAAGGGATACTGAGCTACAATTATTAATATTGTCTTTCACATACAGTATGCAATATTAATAAACATAAAATATAATACTATCATCATATGTGACATATTCTATTGCTAAATGTATTTTAAAATAAAGAAAGTACGTTTATGTGCATCTATATTTTTGTTGACCAACCTGGGTTTTTATTGATGATTGGTGGATACCTTCAACAAACAATATTTATTGAATCCAATATTCCTTATCTGCCTTTATGATTAATATCGAGCAACATTCTAATTATAATAGGAGTCAATGTTAAATCATTTTTTACAGTTTGAACATAGAAATCAATTATTTAAATTAATCATGTCAGTGTCCCTTTAAGACAAAATAGATTCATTCATCTTTACATTCTTTTTATTAAAAACTATTGATATATAAATCTAATTATCTGTTGGAGTTACTTTATAGATATCTGCATACTCTAACAGCACCATGATTACATATTTGTAATAATCAATTTTGTTATGTATTGTGATAAATATGTGTTGTGTCCTAAACAAGATTACTGTACATTGAAAAAATGGGTCGATGTGACACATGTTTGTTTAGATTTGTCAACAGATGTTCCGCAATATGTGGTTTGTGTGTATTCTTGTAACTTCTTAAGGACATATGACGGAATTATTCCGTCATAAAACAATTGAGCTAAGTGAAAGCTGTGTCCTTAAAGGGTTAAGAACATTGATCATTGGGTATATTTAGATATGCAATAGCAGCATCTGAGATTAATTTGATGTCTAATGTAGTCTGACATTAAACATATGTTCAATACAGATATGTTTACAGAATCCCCTTGATTCAATCAAGCATTTTCTGGTGTAATGACTGCTCTATTCTTCACATTTTAAAGTTGATTAATGTTAAAATTCTAGACAGATGTGATTTAGTGATATCCAAAATGTGTTTAATAATATATATCTATATCATTCATAAAGAGAGTTGGTGTGGGGAGCCCACAGGAATCCAGCAGTGACATAGAGCCGCCTTTGCGGTCTCCTGGTAAGTCCATTGACTCATTTATATGTAATTGAAGGTGTATTGCTAATCAATATTATGATCATGATTCCGATGAAGCATAACATTATAAAAAATCAAAAAATTTATCTTCTGATTATATATTTTTTTTTTTCTATTGAGCGATTAATAATTTCAACTTTATTAGTCTACACATTTGTTATTCATAAGATGTATAACATATGTTTTTTTCAATTTGATTTTTTGACAACAGTCATCAAGTGATACACACATGATAAATCTTAAATGTTCTATGTACTATGCTTTTATGAATTTAACATTAAGACAAACAATACATTAAAATTCTGATTTATTGACAATAACAAATCTATTGTCATTTGTATGCTCCATCAAAATGATGTAAATCATAACTTTGTGTGTGTATATCTTTAATGCAACATTGATGTGCGTATTTGAGCAACAGTAACATATGTTATAATATCTGATCTTAAGGTGTACACAACATGTTATGTTTTACAGAGATTGATGTCACATGTGGGATGGAGGAGGAAGAGGCTGCCTTGGAGTCTGATGGTATGCGAAATATATCTATCATGTTTCCAACATGTTTCTTTTTTGGAAATCATTTTATTGAAGACATTCAAAGTCTACAGCTTTTTCCCTTTAAAAATGAATATTATTTGTCTGTTCAAATACACTACTGCCCCCTTTCTATATCAGGCAGCATGAAAATCTGCTTGTATATTTTTTTTTAAGAATATATAATTCATGCCATCATTATGTCACATGCATATTCCATGCCAAAACACAATAATAAGTTTCAAATAGTACAGACAGTCATTGAGATTCATCTGAGTGCCTATATAGATACCATATCCTCATTTCAGAATAGTTTACAGATTCAAACACACTTCGAAGTATATTGAAAACATAATCAATTTGAAATGCGTTGATTTGATGTCAGGATGTATGAGATGTTAATATATTTTCTTTACATTTTCAGATGGATCCACCACTTCTGGTCATCTGGATTCCGCCCCTGCCCAGTCACAGACCCCTCCCCATGCACACACCCCTGACCATGGCCACACCCCTGCACACACCCAGAGCCCTTCCCATCACCAAACTCATGACCATGCCCCGACCACTGCCAGCCCTTCCCATATTTCATATCCTGTCCCTCCCAAAAAACACCCATACACCCCCCTTCGCCGCTCTCCCCGTATTCTGGCCCGTACAGCTGCCCAGACCCAAACTCCCCACTCCCCAGCTGTACGGCCTACCCTGGAGCGGCAGCTCACCACTCCCCAAGCCATTCCCATCCCTCCCCAAGCCAGTCCCATCCCTCCCCCCTGTTTCAACCTTCATTGTCCTGGGTGTCAGATTGTCCTTCCCAGGCACAGCTGTAAGTATCATTCTAAATACACTTTATAAGATACTTAAAGGTACAGTGAAGTTAAATTGGTTAAATTGTGATTCAAATCCAGCATGCAATGTTAAGCCAATGTATAATAGAATACTCTTATGAATTATTCGTCATTCTCTTGATATCTTTTTGGAAAACAACTTATTCCTATAATTAGTTTAAACAATAAAATAAATGTGTCCATCATTTCTTTATTGTTGGATGAATGTATCCATCAACCAGCATGCACAAACAAAGTTCATCAACAAATATTGGCTTCCATAAAAAGCAACATTCTTGCATTCAAAATCTAGCTTGAGAATTAAAACATATAATGAATATGTGTAATTTCTAAAGATTTGTCATGTCATGCTCTATCTGAATCAGTCCATTAAATATTTAGGTTCAGTGTCCCTTTAATTGGATATCACTACATATACCAAACACCACTACTTGGATCCAAAATTTTATGTACAAATGTGGATACATTATCTCTTGTCTAACCCAGTGGGAATGTAATTTCTTCTGGTTGCTATGTTTACACAGCTTGTCCTCAATGCCAAAATGTTTAAGGATAGGTGTGCCTACCACAGTCTAAATTGATTTTTTAAATTGCTGATGTAAGTACAATGTAAATCCTTTAACAACATTTGATACACTCAAGCTGTATAAGTGGATCATCTAAAACCAATTAAAGGGGACAACATGTTTGAGTAACATGAGCCTTTAATGATTTCTGTCTGTCTGAATAACCTAATTCATGTGTAAAGAATATATGAAAATTAATTTTGGTAAATAATTATTTGTCTTTATGATGACAATGTATGTATAAATATTTTTTATTCTGTTGTGTAATTATCCTTAATATTTAATTTTATTTTATTTTAGGCTGTGACTCAGCATGGCTCATGCTAGAAGGGATAGCAAGAGTAGAGCAGGCCGTGTTGAGGAACGCAGCTGTCCTGAGAGGGATGAACGACACCATGCAGGCCCAGCTCCGGGTTCAGGACTTGACTCTGCGTGAAATTATGCAATTACGTTCAAGGCCTGAATCTGGAGCTGGACATGCACAGGACAATGAAGAGGATGACCAGTAAGTGGAGGATCTGGATATGCTCCATGGTGGCAGATAATAATCCTCCGTCCACATGTTGAATTTGTATTTATATTGTTGCCATTTGGCCTTTTTATCAGTTTATTGTTGTGCCTGTTGCACTCTTTTACCTTGTCATGTGTCTCCAATGGGGCTATGCTGGCCCTTGGCAACTCTCTTCATGGACTGTGATGCACTGTGTTACCTTGCCATGTGTCTCCAATGGGGCTATGCTGGCCCTTGGCAACTCTCTTCATGGACTGTGATGCACTGTGTTACCTTGTCATGTGTCTCCAATGGGGC